>NW_017670711.1:3716-12254 GCF_001879085.1 Nicotiana attenuata | reverse complement strand
TACTAACTAAAAACTAAAAAACCAAAGAGCGAGAGAGAGGTAAGTTACGAGGCCAACCCCCCCCCCCCCTCCTCTTAGACTGAGAAATGCAAAAGAATTTTAAGAGGAAGCCAGATTTTCTGAAGAATGACATGGAAGACTCTACTCTTTCCTATCGCTCCAAAATAAGTACCTAAGAAGATCGCAAGCCAAAATTTGCAAATTAGACACAACTTCTTGAAAAACCAAGTTTAATGGAACATATAAATAGGAAGATATTTGTAATGCATGAATCTAAACACATGATGAATTTAATCCATGAATTATAGAGTAGAATCCAAAATGCTGATAAATATTAAAACACCAAATGCTTCTCTCACCGAGAAAGAGGAATGCTGGAGTAGTCTTAGAGATCCTTCCTCAGAACATCAAAAAGGAAAGAGCAAAAAACTTGGGAATACTTTTAACTTAGTACCAATGTGATCTTGTTCAAGAGAGCAATTTTTTCCCTTTTTATTAGTATTCTAGACAGTTCTTAGAGCCAAATAACAAAAACCAGTGATTAATTAGTATTAACCTATAGTTGCGTTATGTGCCTCCTAATCAATAGCTTGAAGAACTCTCTCAAGTACCTCAAAGCAGATTATGACAGAGTTTTACTGTGGGAAGATTGTATCGGGCAACATCTTACCTCATAGATGCTCCCCTTCTTTCCTTCCAGATGAATTTATTAACGAACACGATCTACTTCACAAGGACTTAGGCACGAAGTAAATTAAAAGACTAATTCACCCTCACACTACCAAAAAAGTTTCAGTTTTGCGACGAGTAATATAGATAACTACAATACAACAACAACAACAACATACCCAATATAATCCCACTTGTGGGGTAGATAACTGCTATAATTAACACAAACAAGCAACCTTGGCATTGTAAGTTGTGTTATACGGTTAACAGATTAGTAGAGGTGATTTCATTTTAAACAACTTAACAAACAAAAATTAGGTACCAGTTCTGTTGAACAAATTATAGATGCGATATAAGTTTTCTTTTTTTTCTGATAAGAGATGCGATATAAGTTTTCTAAGCAATAAAAGAACATTATCATAGCAGATCGCCAAGGAAGTAACAAGAAATCAACCTTGAACGGAAACTATGAAGCAGCAAAAATCCAGAAGAGAAAAAAAAAAAAGAGAAGACGGAGGAAGTCATCTCAGTCGAGGGCAAGCAAAAAGAACTTTTTACTGTTTTTGCAGAGACACATTAAAAAATATATTGTTCATGACTATCGAGTAATCTCATCATAAAGCCTCTAAAGCACTATAGACATGAAGGAGAAAGAAGAAAAAAAACCATTAAGCACGTCATACACAACATAGATACCATTCCTTTGTTCTAATCCTTTGCTGCCCCACCCCCACCCCCCAAAACCCCACCCCAAGCCTTACCCCGCTATTCAAACAGCTACAATCACATTATAATGCCAAATCATAGACATTTACAACCAATCTAATTCAGACTCACCAATTTCAGACTTGTCTTGGAGACTCCAAACTGAACATCCAGAACTTGAGATGAGATTCTGTCAAAGCATTTGCACAGCTTCCATTGAAGCAACTCTGAATCTAAAGAATAGATACGCATTGTAAGGTTATGATTAAGTTTTAATAAAACAAAAGCAAAAGCAGGAGAAACTATTGTCAAAAGAAAATTTTGAGAAGTATATTACAGGTAAAACTAGAAAATAAAAGATTAAAAAAGGACACGAAAGCGAGTCCAGGATAAGATCAAGATTATAGTTTTACTGATAGTAGGGGACAAAGATTATTAACAAGAATTTAAGGTAAAGATTTTTCTTCACATTTACTCTTGCGAAAAACAATAGAAAAGAAAGAATAAATACTACAAAGAACCAAAATGATCTGCAATTCGATATCAAGTTTTCTTTTTAGATTTTTTTCTCAATATTTCATAAGCATTCATGGAAGAACAGAGAATAAGTTTTCCTTTGCTCCATTTTCCTGTCTCTGGAGATTCGCACAAATGAAAGCAAAGATTTCACATTTACTATCTAATTTCATCAGCAAAACATCCCCATGCAAAAAGAGGAGAGGCACAAATAACATAATAGTGTTTACAACTTAGCTTCATGATAATCATTTCATCAACAAGTATAGAAGAAAAATGTGTTTACCTTCAACCACCTCCTCCCACAACAACAAACTTCCATCAGCACAAATGCAAACAACTGCATCTCCATATTCTGGTGGAGCCCAAATAATTTTTACAATGCTGGATTCATGCACCTAAATCAAGATGTAAAAGGTGGAAATGCAGAACCATAGACTTCAGTTCAAGAATTTAAGGCTACTTTATAATCACAATGATTTTTTTGATAGGTAAGCAAACGAAATTTTTTCTAAGCTTACTGCTCGGCATTATGGCATTGCTAGAGTTGGACAAAACAAAAAGGACTAAGCCAGTTACAGTTCCTCTTCCTTCTGAAGATAGTTTATATAATTCATCACATATTCAATTTCATACTCATTCTTTTAAATTACATCAGCGCAAAAGAGTTCTCAATAAAGCTGCCTAACTGAAAAAAGGAATTAACTTTTCACTGATAAGGAATAGTTATTTCTTCATCCTCTACCTAGTTATCCTCGAAAATTCAACATTTTGCAAAACAGACCACAAACATCCCATCTTGCCGCTTTCTGGCCATAGTTCGATAATACTACTTGTGCAGTTTTTTCTATGTAAACTTCTCAACAAGATTATGGTACTTGATGCCTCCACAAGAAGCACGAGGATGACATGAATCCTCTCTTATTACATTATGACTTCCCTTCAGAGGTGGTACTTAATATATCAGTCTTCAACATTCAATTGGTGATCTCCTATACAGTTGCAGGTACGCTAGCAAGTTAGAGGATTACCAAATTAGAGGCAAGGAAAAAAGAAGTTTTGGATGTCTGCCCCCCTTTGCATTTTATTGGCAACTTAAGAAATAGGAAAAAATTGAAACGAAGTCAAAAGTCCTTTTTTGGTTATAAGAATTCTTATTATCCCATATAGACGATCCCAATTAGCTTGAATTGATGCACAGTTGTTATGTTCTATTTTTATGCAAAAGTGCAAATTCCTATATGAATCATCACTATCCCATATAGCCGAATCCAACTAGCTTGGAATTGATGCATAGTTATATTATTTTTGTTCAATGTGCAAATTCCTACATGTATAAACAGTTGATTAGATTCTTTGGTGAGGCTTGACGTACATTGCTACAACATTATTTGTAAAGTTAACACCATAATTTTTTTCTTTTCCCAAAAGAGGTTCAATCTATGTCCAAATACTTTTCCTTTCCAGTACAAAAACTTCAAATATGTATTAAGAAAAATCATCCAAAGAACACAAACATTACAACAAAGACACGTATGACTATAAAATGTGATTAAAATGACGGAGAAACAAATTAATAGAAAACAATGCAGAGTAAAAATGAGTATTTCGGACCTTAAATTTAGAAGAGCAACTAAAAACAGAAGAAGCAGGGTCAGTAGAATCAAAGATGGACAAATTGCCGTCAGTAGAACCAGCTGCTAATCTCTGACCCGAATAATTCCAAGCAGTACATGTTGTGCCTTTGTCCAGATGTATAATGGGTTTATCCATTTCTGCTTCTGTTCAAATCTCAAGCTAATCTCAAGTCTGCAGCTTTGCTGCTTCTAAACCCTCGTCTCTCTAGGGTTTTGCTCTGAACACTGTTCCTTCTTTTTGTATTTGAGACAATTGTATAAATCTCCCCTATAGTTTCAAATATTACATAATCTTCATTGTTATGTTTTCTAACAAAACTAATCAAAGTACTCCTATGTAGGGCTGGCATGTGGGCCGGTTAGGCCACGGGCCCGGCCCGGGTCCGTGAGCTCATATGGGTAGTGGGCCTAAACGGGCTTAATCGTTTAAACCAGAGACCAGGTGGGGTGGGCTGCTAAGTGGGTCGGTCCCCTGAAAAAGCCCGTGAGATCGGGACCGTTTGGGGGGAGAAGTGCACGGTTGCCCACTAATAACACATGTATTTACTTTTAAGCCACCGTTTAAAATGTCTTTAGTCTTTAGCCACTGCTTTAATAAACTTTAACTTCCCGGACGAAAATACCCTTCTGCTCATGTCCTTAACTTTTGTACTTAACTTCAGGACTTCAGGACTACATGTCCTTAACTTTTGAACTTGGAACTCTAAGTTCAGGACTTCAGGACTACATGTCCTTAACTTTTGAACTTAGAACTCTAAGTTCAGGACTTCAGAACTACATGTCCTTAACTTTTGAACTTATAACTCTAAGTTCAGGACTTCAGGACTACATGTCCTTAACTTTTGAGTTTGGAACTCTAAGTTCAGGACTTCAAGGCTACATGTCCTTAACTTTTGAACTTGGAACTCAAACTTCAAGACCAAGCGTCCTTAACTTTTGAACTTGTAAGTCAAAGTTAAGGACCTATTGTCCTTAACTTTTGAACTTGTAACTGTAAGTTAAGCACTGCCTGTCCTTAACTTTTGAACTTGGAAATCAAAGTTAAGGACCTATTGTCCTTAACTTTTGAACTTGTAACTGTAAGTTAAGGACTGTCTGTCCTTAACTTTTGAACTTGTAAACTGTAAGTTAAGGGCTGCTTGTCGTTAACTTTTGAACTTGTGTCTTAACTATTGAACTTAACTTTAGGACTTCAAGACTACATTTCCTTAACTTTTGAACTTGAAACTCTAAGTTCAGGACCATGTCCTTAACTTTTGAATTTACACACTATATTATATATTATGTATATAGCCTTTGTTCAGCACTAAAGACTAACTTATCTGTGTGCAAATTAATTAATACAGGCCTAAAGCGTTGTGGTAAGAGTTGCCGGTTAAGATGGTTGAATTATTTGAGACCAGTTATTAAACTTGGAAATTTTACACAAGAGGAAGACAACATTATCTGCTCTCTCTACACTCAACTTGGAAGCGGGCTAATTCTTGCTCTTTTAAAACCTAATTTTTTTTCTTTAACTTTCCCATTTTAATAACATTTTTAGTATTTAAGAGTGACCCCGAGTATTTTTATTTTTATTTTTTGAATTTGCAGATGGTCTGTTATAGCATCTAAGCTACCAGGAAGAGCAGACAATGATGTGAAAAATCACTGGAATACTAAATTGAAGAAGAAGATACTAGCAACTAGTGTAAACCCTACAAACAACTTTGATAGCAAACAAGTTTTCCATTCCTCATCAATGGTACCAAAAGAGGAAGAACAACAAGCAGTCTATCCTGCAATATTTGTATACGTAGGATCAGAGAGAAAAGAGATAGAAGAAAGGGTAACACAGTCTTTTCATATTAATTTTAATAGACTAGTGGCTACTATTGCTAAGCATTAAAAATGCTGGATAAAAAGTAAATACCAGCTTAAACAGTAGCTACCCCACGCCATTTCTACCCGTTTGGGCCCGGGACCGGCTCCTATGTGGGCCGGTTCAACCGTCCTAAACGGGCTCAAACGGGCCCAACGGCTATTTTTAAAAAAAAACTATTCCAAAATTTTTTTTAGCCGTTACAAAAGTTTAAAAAATGATCGTTGGCTTGCAAAAATAGTCGTTTCCTATTTCTAAAATAGCCATTTAACCCTCTCCCCCCTCCTCAACTTTGTTTTAACCCCAAACTTTTTATAGTTATACTTTTTTCCCTATTTTCAACTGTAAATACCCCCTCATTCTTTCATTTTTCTCACAAAATCATCTATCTCTCTCAATCTCACTCTCTAATTATCTTCTATAATTGCTTACTTTATTGTTGCAATTTGTAAAAAATTGTGAAGTTGGTGAATTGAAGTATTCAAGTCTTCAACGATATATAATTTTTAATAAGTTGTTCGTCAATTCGGTAAACTCGTTCCAACTCTTAAGTTTTAATATTATAGTTTTGTTTTGTTTTATTTATTTTTGTATTGTTTGATTAATTAAGATGGATATTTCGCTAAAAAAAATGTTTAGTAAAAATAAGGGAAAATCCAAGAGTGGTGAATCTAGTGGCCAATCTATTCCTTCTCCAATTCCCCGGGCTCCCCTACCCAAACCCTATACCCGCCCTCCACCTGCTCCTATTCTTGATAGTGATAATACTTTATTACAATTTACTGAGAGTCAATATTTGCATAATGTTGGAGGTGGTGAACACTTAAACCATGAATATATGAATGCTCTTTATGGTAATCCAACTATTGATGAAAATAATGAGCAGGAAATAGATTTGGATGAAACGCAGCCGGATGACAATAGACCACTAGTCCTGTTGCTGAAGTTAACCCAACTAATCCAAATGATGCCCCGTCTGACCCCCCCTGTTACCTGTCTAGACAACCTTCTAAACGGACCGAAACATCTCTTGTTTGGCCATTTTTTATTCAAATAAGAGATGGCAGAGATTAGCTTTTAACTATCTTGGGGGGGGGGGGGGGGGGGAAATTTGAGGAGACACATAATGCTACACCCTCAAGATAAAGTTAAATATCTTCATATGAAAGCTTCGGCCGGGGGACAAGTGTACCTAGTCAGCCTGACCCTAGTACTGGTCAAATCAATTTCAACCGGGAATTAACACTGTTACCGGTGGTATTTTATATTATGATCCAAGAAAAGATATGGAAGAATTGGCAAATATGGTTACTGTTATGTGCTTACCCTACAGTTTTCCTTCTAATCCCATTTTGTGCATTATATTAGAAAAGTTTTTAATCCTACTTATAAAGGATGACCTCGCACAACCGTAAAGAGCGATATTTATAAATATAAGCATGAATATGAACAATATTTGCGCTATTTATTTACTCATATTAATTGTCGTGTTGCTATTAATACTGATATTGGTGGAAGTGGTAATGACTGTGATTATCTTACAGTTACCAGTTATTGGATTGATGAGGATTCGATAATGCAAAAGCGCATTATCGCTTATAGAATAATTAATTCACGTCACACAGGGCAATTTATTTCTAGCACGGTTACGGATATTTGTAGATATTTTTGCATTAGTGATAAAATAATGTCAATTTCATTGGATAACGCTACCAGTAACACTAATGTTGTAGCCTTGCTTACCACTACACTAAATCCTGCATTTAGTAACATTTTTCATGTTAGATGTATTTGTCATATTTACCATTTAATTGTGGGTTATGGTATGAGAATTTTAAATGTTGAAATTGAAAAGGTTAAAATGGCTCTTCACTGGCTTTTTTATTCAAACCGTAGAAGTAGACTTAGAGAATATTTTAAAAGATGGATGAATTTGGCCTAAGAGAAAGAAAGGTTCCTAAACCTTGTCCAACTAGATGGAATTACATGTATGAAAGTTTAGCTGTTGCATATGAATATAGAAACCCCATAAACTCAACGTTTAATGCTCATGTAAGTGATGATGATGAGCACCTTACAAATGCGGATTGGGTTAATGTTAAAATGCTTGTAGATTTTTTAGAAAAATTTCATATTGCTACAAATGAATTTTCTGGGCAATATTATCCGACTATTTCTAACTGTTTAGTTTATCTTGCAGAACTTGCAAATTTGTTTGCTTATTTTTCAGAGGGTGGGAAAATTTATGAACAAGCTATTGATTATATGAGAAAGAAATTTAAAAAATATTTTTTCCCTATTCCCCCTATTTATGGTGTTGCTGCCTTGTAAATCCTACTATGAAATTAGGAGGTCCTCAATATTGGTATCAATCTATTTATAATGGTTTAGCACTTGAAGATGAGGAGTTGTCTACGCTTTCGGACGCACAAGCCTCAATTAAAATAAATGCTCAAACTATTTATAGTGCTTATCAAATTGCAATAGATAATGCTAGACCAAATGTTCCAACTCCTTCTTCTTCTAGTTCTCAATCATCTAAAATAACTGCGGGAGTAAGAGCACTTACTGCTTGGGCCGGGTTCAGGGGTTCTCAAGGTTCTAGTACTAGTGATTGTTCACAACTAAATGAGCTTGAAGTTTATTTGTCACAGGGAATTGATGAAGTTAATCCCGACGGCTCATTTAATCTTTTGGAATGGTGGAAGGACAAAGAAAAACACTTTCCGATTCTTTCAAGGATGGCCCGAGATATTTTAACCATTCAAGCTTCAACAGTGGCATCAGAGAGTGCTTTCAGTCAAGCAAGACTTCAACTCGGTGATTATAGGGCGTCTATGAGGGAGAGCTTGGAAAAATTAGTACTTTTCAGAGATTGGATCCGTTCGGAACGAAGAAATTTTGGACTTGCTGAATCACAACCAGAGGTAGACGAAGCTTACGAAGAAATGCTAGTTGAACTTGCGGAGGATGCAGCTTCGCCCGGAAGCGGTGATGAACAAGCTTCTTTTCCGCCACCACCAACGGAAATTCCTCCGAACCTTGAAGGATTTATGAAATTTGTAAGAGATACCATGTAAAATTAATATGTAACTTGTATTTTGGCACATCTTGATTAGTTTCTTTTTCTTCTCAATGGTGGTATTAGCA
>NW_017670711.1:0-3160 GCF_001879085.1 Nicotiana attenuata | reverse complement strand
CACTATTAGATCTACAACAACAACTTCATTTTTCATCTCTAGGTCTATTATATTTGATTACGATTTACCCTTTCCTACTTTTGATTGTTCTTAAGCTTGCAAAGTATATCGATAACTTTTGAGCCAAACAATTTGGCGCCGTCTGTGGGGATTTCGAGAATCAAAATCATAGTATCCACCTAGAGAGCAACCAACTACCATTCTCTACACCACACGAAAACAATGGATGGCTGAAAATAACACTAAAATGAAAGCGATAGTGGGTGTTACAGCCAATCTCCTTGATCCTCTCAACGAGGCCGGTGACGAGGGCATTTTGAATGCAACCCCTAGCATCACGCCAGGTGCAGAGATCTCGTCTTCCCCACCCGAAGATCTGACGATCTTGCATGAAAAAGGAGCTTCCACATCTGCGGCTAAGGAAGCACCCCCGGTGGTCAAGAGGCTACTGGAAGAATGGCTAACAAGCACTCTAAGTGGCTTGGTTGAGAAGTCACCGCAAAGTAACGTCAGGTGTATACCAACGGTAGGTATCACTGCTGCCGTGGGTGAACCTGAAGTTGCACGAGCAAATAACAAACCCATCGAGGCACAGACCAACGACGGCACGCTAACAGCCATCCTAAAGAAGATGGAAGAAATGGAGAATGAAAACAAGGCACTCCGCGACCAAATGAAAGAACATCAGGAGAGGGTAGACAAGATCCCCGGTGCTCCCAAGTTGCTACCAAAACGCGACGTGGGGAGGTTCGTTGAACAACCATACACTGAAGAAGCTGCCCCTCACCCGATCCCAAAAACCTTCAAGATGCCACCCTACTTGAGGGTATATGACGGAACCACAGATCCCGAGGATCATTTGATCCACTATGTCACTACTGTAAAGGGCAACGACCTATCAAAAGAACAGGTACCATCGGTGCTGCTGAAGAAGTTTGGTGAGACGTTGACAGGAGGGGCCCTAACGTGGTACTCTCAACTACCAGCTAAGGAGATATCAACGTTCGAGGAAATGGCGGATAAGTTCGTCACCGCCCATGCAGGTGCAAAGAAAGCGGAAGCAAGGGTCAACGACATCTTCGCCGTCAGGCAAACCGCAGGGGAGGGACTCAGGGACTTCCTAGCCAGGTTTAATAGGGTAAGGATGAGTCTACCAAACGTATCAGAAGGTATGGCAGTCGCCGCTTTCCAGAACGGGCTAAACAGGGATGGTTCGAGGGCAACCAAGAAGCTACTAAGCCGCCTCATGAAATATCCCCCTACCACATGGGAGGAAATCCACAACGCCTTTTGCGCTGAGGTACGAGCGCACGAGGATGATCTTAATGGGTCGACCCAACGGCTAACAACGATACACTCAGAAACAAGGAGGGATCGACGCAATGAAGGACGGCGAGAACAACTCCCACGCTCCAACAAAGACCGACACCAGCCATACAGCAGATCCTCCCATCTACCACCAAGGCATACGGACGCGCTACAGCGACACGTCGCCCCACTCCGAAACGAAAGAGGTACGCCTCCTTTATTATCCGCCCATAACTTTTGTGTGTCTCCTTCAGAAATAGTGTACGCACTGGAGAAGCTGGGCACCAAAGTGCAGTGGCCGCAGAAGATGAAATCGGACCCTGCCACGAGGAAATCAAACGTCCTATGTGAGTTCCATCAGGAACGGGGACACAAAACCGAAGACTGCATAGTCCTACGGCACGAGGTGGTCAGGATGCTGAACCAGGGATAACTGAGGGAATTACTCAGTGACAAAGGGAAAATCAACTTGGGACGCGGACGGGAACAACCCCACGGGCCGCTGAAGCCGCCCTCCCCAGTACGCACGATAAACATGATCGTCGGAGGCGGCGACGACTTAGCGATCAATCACGTCAAGTTCGCCACCACGCACAAACTAAAGCGGACCATTGCCCATGAACGGTATGACGATTTCGAAGATAGTATCACCTTCGATAAGTCTGATGCCGACGGTTTGTCTTTCCCTCATTACGATGCTTTAGTTATCACTTTACGTATCACTGATACAGATGTTAAAAGAATCATGATTGACGACGGAAGCGGCGCCTGTATTATCCACCCGAGGGTCCTCGTACAAATGGGACTCGAGGATAAGGTAATACCGCGTTGCATAACACTAACTGGTTTTAACAATGCAGTGGAACGGACATCCGGAGAAATATCACTGCCCGTTTTAGCAGGAGGAGTCACGCTGGAAACAACTTTCCACGTGATGAACCAGGAAACGGCGTACAACGTCATCATAGGGCGCCCGTGGATACACGCCATGCAAGCGGTCCCTTCAAGCCTTTACCAAGTGATCAAGTTCCCTACCCCATGGGGAGTATTCAGCATTCGAGGTGAGCCGCGCACCGCACAGGAATGCTACAAAATAGCTCAAGATTACGCCCACACCCAACAGCTAAAGGGTGCGAGCGCGGAGGCATAGCAATTAGCTGTGTCGGGGACTAAGTTCAACCCGACAACGGACGCCATTAGAGACCCCGACATCGTGGAGGCCTGTAAAGCAACGGTCGAAGATCTCGGCCCAGTCCAATTGGACGACACCGACCTTACGAAGAAAGCCTACATCGGGTACGACCTCGCCAACCCAAGTAAGTATCGTGAATTCCTAACTAACCATCCAGATTTGTTCGCTTTTTCCCATTCAGATATGCCGGGAATCCCGCGAGACATCGCCACCCATAAGCTGAATGTCGATCCATTACATCCGCCCGTGTGACAGATGAGAAGGAAATTCAACGGCGCTATCAATCAAGCGGTCAGTGAGGAAGTAGACAAGTTACTGGCCAACGGCTCCATCAGAGAATCGAAGTACCCCCAGTGGGTCGCCAATGTCGTCATGGTCAAAAAGAAAAACGGGAAGTGGAAAATGTGTGTGGATTTCACCGATCTGAACAAAGCATGCCCAAAGGATTCATTCCCACTACCCCACATCGACCAATTGATCGACGCCACCGCAGGACATGAACTGTGAGCTTCTTAGATGCCTACTCCGGCTACAATCAAATCATGATGGCCGAGGAGGACCAGGAGAAGACGACTTTCATCACCCACCAAGGGACTTAGTGCTACAAGGTAATGCCCTTCGGCGTCAAAGTAGCAGGGCGTACGTACCAAAGACTGGTCA
>NW_017670710.1:459315-483632 GCF_001879085.1 Nicotiana attenuata | reverse complement strand
ATAAGCTGAGGATGAGGGGATATCTGGGGCAGTGGTAGTAAAGGGTCCTGGGGCAGTGTCTGGGGTAGCTGAGGGAGGCTGAGAAGGAGCTACTACAACTACTGGCTCTTCAGACTGGCCAGTAGATGCAGTGTCTTTGCCTTTAGGATCTTTGCCCTTGGGGTTGTCATCACTCTACAGGCTGTACCAGGAAAAAGGTGCCTCTGGCTTCACCTTCACTTCAAATCTCCTCTTGTCCACCTCCAAGTCATCAAGGTACATAGTCAGGAAATTTGGGAAGGGATATGATCTATCACCTTCATTGACCACCCGTGTGATCACCTCAGACATCACATTCCCGACGTTGATCGGGTACCCTGCAATGATAGAAGCCACCAAGATTGCCCGAGAGATAGGCATGGAGTTCTCATGAGCGGTGGGATCCAACCTGCTGCAGACGAACGTCTCTCAACCCTTTGCTTCAAAGTTTAGAGTCCTCCTCAAAATCTAGACTCCTGTTGTCAGCCAAGCTGGGGTGGTACCCGAGATTTCCAAGTATTCTGCTAACCACGGACGGACTGCCTCTCCCAATGCTACCTTCTCCAAATACAATGAGTCATCTTCCTCAATAAAGCCCAGGTAGTCATTAATTGTCTTCCCATCGAGTTTCACTGTCAGATTCCGCACCTTAGTCACTTTCGTGCCCTTTTTGATGTGGGCAGGATTAGTGTAGAACTCCTTAACTAAGTGCCATTTGCATCCTCAACATTGCCTGTGAAGTACTCCCAGCCCACTCTCTCACTGAACTGCCTCCTCACATTAGGGTTGTGAGGCAAGAGGTCTCTATCAATGAAAGTCCGTTCAAGTATCAATTTCCTCTCGAGCCACCATTCTCCATACTTTTGGTATGCCACTTCACTCACAAACCTGTCTTCCCAAGCCTCCGGTTTCCTTGCTCTCGCCACCCCTCCTACTTGGGGCTCACCCATTCCTTCTTCTTCTACGAGATCCTCACCGGGTGGTGAAGCTGTAGGTGAGGTAGAAGAGGCATTGTCACTGCCCTCAGACGACTCAGAAGAAATTGGAATTGAAGCTTGAGCAGTGGGGGATCCCTGAGGGGTAGGTTCATCCCTCAATCTCATCCTCTCCGGAAAGTCAGGCATATACTCCGGCACTGAGTCAGAATCAGACGCCTCCCGGGAGGGCACATACTCACTTCTCTCTGAATGGGAAGCAGCTCTATCAGCATCCCTTATTGACTTTCTGGTCTCCTTAATTGCCTGCTGAGCTTGGGGGGTCTATCTTATCATTCCTCGTCCCCTACCCCGGGAGGACTCGGCTTTTCCCTTTGGTTTGTCGCCACCGCCTCGTGATTTGACCATTGTCTGCAAGTGGGATTCAGTTAAAACTTGTTAGTGTCACAGTATCAGAAGAATCAGAAAAGAAAATAATTGCGGACAGAGAATAAGATAGTTGCAGACAGCAGACTGCGGACCTCAAAGAATGTAGTGCGGCCGTAAAAGGACCACCGCGGACCACATAAAATGGCACCGCGGTCCGCATTGAGGTGGGGTTAGAATACCCACTCTCTGATTCCAGGCACTGCAGACCGCAAAAAATTGACTACGGCCGCGGTCCTCAACATTTGACTTTCTGAAGTTTCACCACCGCGGTCCATATAAAATGGCATTGCGGACTGCAGAGAAGCACTGCGGACCGCAATAAATCCACCGCGGACCACGATAGGCCATAAGCAGCAATACGACCCTAGGGTTTCAATTTTCATCTCATTTTCAGCCTAAAATCACATATCACTAACCCACTAGGTGTTCAATCAATATTCTTAACTAATTGACCCTAACCTAACATCATTATGTAAACCTACACTAAAATTTAAAGAAAAGGGAAGAAAAACAAGTACAACTAACTAATTAAAAGAAAATAAAACAAGGTTAAAAACCAAGAAAAGATTGAAATTACCAGTAATGAGATGCAACACAGATGATTTAGAAACAGAGTTTGAATTTGTGCAGTTAGGGCTTGGATGAACAGTACTTTTAACTACTAAGTAAGCAAAGAGCGAGAAGGGTAAATGAAGCCCTGAGGTCCTATTTATAGAAAAGGAACCTGGGACCCACTATACCTACCCACCGCGGACCGCAAAAAATGGCACCGCGGTCGGCGATACTCAAAAACATGAAGCACTGGGGAGACATCCACTGCGGACCGCAAGAAATGCTTTGCGGCCGCAGTGGTCCACCGTGGACCGCATAAAATGCATTGCGGCCACGGTGGCAAACTTCAGAGAACTCCCATTCTTTACCAATCAACACTGCGGACCGCATTGAATTTTGCCCCCGCACTAAGGCCTTTGCGGCCGCAAGAAATGCAATGCGGCCTGTCACACCTCCTTTTTCACACCCCGGGGAAGGGAGTATAAGAGAGTTTTTCCAATTTAAGTGACAATCAAAACGGGATTATTTATAGAGTCGCCACTTGGGATAATGTATGGTGTCCCAAGTCACCGGTTTAGAATCCCGAATCGAGGAAGGTTGACTCTATTTACGGTCTGCGAACACAAAAATCCGGGTAAGGAATTCTGTTAACCCGGGAGAAGGTCTTAGGCATTTCCGAGTTCCGTGGTTCTAGCACGGTCGCTTTGATCATACTTGGCTTATTAAAATTGCTTAATTACTGATTTTAGAACTTATGTGCTTTTTCCTCTTTTAAGAAAAATTATCTTGAAACGGATCACGCGCACGTGTACCCATTTGTTTGGCGCGTCAAAAATCATATCACGCGAACGTGTCCACAATTAATAACGCTTTATTATTATTAAGAATGCTTGGTCGAAGTTGCGCAAACGCATACTCCGATTTTTGTTTTTAGAATCGTAACCATGTCACGCGGACGTGTACATAATTATGATGATAGATTAAATTGTGTCTAAAGCCAACTACAAATGTTCATAATTTGTTCAACTCCTAAGTTTGAGATTATTGTAAGGCCATGACTTATGGACGAAGTGACTTTGGAAAAAGTGGGACTGCTACGAGATCAATTTTATCACTAAGTAATAGAAAAACATTTACATTTCTCACGCAAGATCCACTATTTTACAATTGTGTGTCTAACTATATGCATAAAATGCTACTTATATTAAAACCTTATCGAGGCAGACGATCAAATTCCAAACCACGTAATCAATAAATGCAATAGGTTCAATTGACAAATTCGTTATGGCAAAAAGAGACAAAATACAAATAAGTTGGGAGATGCAGATATAATATGAAAACAGCCAAACCAAACGTGAACTCGGCCCTCGACATTGAAAACATTTCAATTAGAGTCTTAATTCATGATCAACAACTTAACACCAACAAAATATCTAAATTAACAGGTCCAACATGATTTCCATCACCCCAGATTAACACATTTAACAGGTAACTCAATGAAACACTGTTTAGGCTAGTCGAATTACGCAGNCAGTGCTAGTCTTATTGCTCATCAACCGAGGACGGGAGAGACCCGGTACCTAGCCTCTTGGTATCGGGAACAACAACTTGGACTTGGAAGAAGGAATTGAGATCTTCCACTCTATTATACCCCCAGAGTGCCAAGGCGCCATCCTCGATTGGCCTAACTAGCTCAACAGATTGCTGATGAAGGTCATTTTTTTCTATGTAGAGAAGCCCCCTTATCATGGCTCCTCCATCATAGTCGATAACCATGGTGTCTATGTATCACGAACCTCTAATACAGAGTGTCATCCTATAACAAGACTGTCTAAGAAATAGAATAATGAAAGATAGGGATAGGAGGGAAGGATCAAGGTTGCGAACGCCATGCAGCTACCTCGATGCTCCCGATGAAATGTTGCTCAGCTAGACAGGTCCTCCCTCAGACTGTGATGCACCTAAATCTGCACACAAGGTGCAGGGAGTAAAGTGAGTACTCCGACTTAGTGAGTAATAAGCATAAATAATAACTGAAGATAAGAAATCACTGAAAAACACAAGGCAACTATAACGGGTAGTACCAAACCTTTAACAGTAAGACCGGCAAGTCAATGAAGTAATAGTACAGAAAGAACCATGACAGGTAACAGGTAAGGAATGATGCAATGATGCAATGCAATGCATATACCGGTATGCTCAAGTACCCACTGCGGCGTGCAATCCGAGCCAACACTATATTTTACGTCGACGGCGCTCACTGGGGGTGTGTACAGACTCTGGAGGGGCTCTTACAGCCCAAGTGCAAATAAGCTATCTCGTGGCACCAACCAGGCCCTCGGCCTCAATATCACATAGTACTGCTGCGGCGTGCAGCCCGAGCCATCCATTAATCCAGAAATCACAATAAGCCCCTCGGGCACTTTTAAATCAGTAATCCACAGCCCAAAATATCATTTAAGATATCATTTGAATTTTCAAGTTTAGAAAAAGGGGCTGAGTTTGCAAAAATAGTACTTAAAACCTTGGAATGAGGTTAAACAATGTGCAAAGTATGCAAATCAGTGAAATCAATCACTGAAGGATCCAAATAACCGGCACGAAGCCCAAATACAACAGTCAAATCCAAGTAACGATGATTTCCAACAAGTTCTAGTAGAAAAAAACACAGTAAAACATCACCGGGACGGACCAAGTCACAATCCCCAATAACCAACAGCCCCGCACTCGTCATAGAGCACGTGCCTCGCCTCAATATAGCGGTACGATGTGAAATTCCGGGGTCTCAAACCCTCAGTACATCATTTACACCCATTACTCACCTCCAGCCGGCCCAAAATCTTGCTCGCTATGCCTTTTCCTCTCGAATTGACCTCCTCGCGCGTCAAATCTGATCAAAACCACAAGGAATACATTACAATAGGCTAAGGGAATATAACCCAATCGAAAAGACTCGAAAAACACCAAAAATCACGAAGTTGGCAAAACCCGAGCCCCGGGCCCACTTCTCGAAAAATTATAAAATTCACATCATCTGATTCCTCGTCTCGCCACGAGTCCATGCATATCGAATTTATCAAAATCGGAGTCCATTTGGCCTTCCAAATTCCATTTTTAACTTATAAATTCTCAAGCCCTAACTTACCCCATTTTTGATGAATTTCCACTAATTTCCATGTTAAATCTACCATAAACTCGAATAATTAGGCCAAGGGACTTACCTCCAATCGATTCCCAGTCGAAACTCTCAAAAATCCTCGCCCAAAGCTCTCAAGGTCGCTCAACAATGGTGGAAATTACCCCAAGCTCGCGGATGAAATATGATATTTTAACCCTTCTGCCCAGTCAACTTTCGCTTCTGCGGTCCTGCTTCCGCTTATGCGGGACCGCTTCTGCGGCCAAATTCCCGCTTCTGCGGATTCTCATTAAAAATTCCCACTCCGCTTTTGCGGCTAAAACTCTGCTTCTGCGGAGCTCCCTCCTATGACCAAAACCGCTTCTGCGGTTAACCGTCCGCTTCTGCGGACCCGCTGATGCGATTATAGTTCCGCTTCTGCGGGACTACCCTACCAGACCACGGACCGCTTTTGCGACCTTTCACCCGCTTCTGCGGAACTGCTTCTGCGGTCCATCTTCGCAGAAGCGAAAATACCAGATACCAGCAATATGAACCTGCAACAAATTCTAAAAACTTCCCGTTTAACCACCCGAACTCACCCCGAGGACCCCGGGACCTCAACCAAAAGCACAGACATGATCCAATACCCTATTCAAACTTGTTCCAATCTTAAAAACACATCCAACAACACAAAAATCCTCATTTCCCATCAATTTCAATCCTAAGTTCTTCAAATTCTTCCGAAACTCACATTCAATTAAAAACCCAACCAAATCACCTCCGAATCACCTGAAATTTTGCACGCATATCAAAAACCACCTAACGAAGCTGCTGCAACTCTCGGAATTCCATTCCGAGCCCCGGATCAAAATCTCACCTACCAATCGGAATTCGCCAAAATACTAACTTCGCCAATTCAAGCCTAATTCTACACCGGACCTCCAAAATCACTTCCGATCACACTCCTTAGTCACAAATCATCCCCCGAAGCTAACCGAATCACCGAAAATCACATCCGAGCCCTCTAACTCATTAGTCAACATCCGGTTGACTTTTCCAATATAAGCCTTCCTTAAAGAGACTAAATGTCTCATTTTCTACCAAAACCAAACCAATTCGACTCTAACTCACCAAATGCCGATAATGGAACATGAAGAAGCAATAAACGGGGAAAACGGGGCAGTAACACATGAGACGACGGGCCGGGTCATCACATCCTCCCCAACTTAAACAAACGCTCGTCCTCCAACGGGTCAAGAAACATACCTGAAGCCTCAAACAGGTGAGGATATCTGCTCCGCATCTCCTGCTCGGTCTCCCAGGTAGCCTTCTCCACGGGCCGACCTCTCCACTGCACCTTCACCGAAGCTATATCCTTTGATCTCAACTTTCGAACCTGACGACCCAAAATAGCCACCGGCTCCACATCATAGGTCAAGTCATCATCCAACTGAACTGTGCTGAAGTGTAACACATGAGACGAGTCTTCAACATACTTCCGGAGCATAGAAACATGGAATACCGGATGACACCCCGACAAGCTGGGTGGCAAAGCAAGCATATAGGCCACCTCCCCAATCCTCCTAAGTACCTCAAAAGGCCCAATGAACCGCGGACTCAGCTTCCCTTTCTTCCCAAACCTCATAACGCCCTTCATGGGCGAAACCTTCAGCAAGACCTTCTCGCCCACCATATAAGATACATCTCGAACCTTCCGGTCCGCATAACTCTTCTGACGCGACTGAGCTGTACGAAGTCTCTCCTGGATCACTTTCACCTTCTCAAAGGCATCCCGGACCAACTCTGTCACCAATAGCCTAGCCTCGCCGGGCTCAACCAACCAACCGGAGATCTACACCGTCTCCCATATAAGGTCTCATACGGCCCCATCTGAATACTGGATTGATAGCTGTTGTTGTAAATAAACACTGCAAGTGGCAAGAACTCAGCCCAAGAACCTCCAAAATCAATAACACAGGCACGCAACATGTCCTCCAATATCTGAATGGTACGCTCGGACTGCCCGTCCGTCTGAGGATGAAATGCTGTGCTCAGCTCCACCTGTGTACCCAACTCCCGCTGAAAGGTCCTCCAAAACTGGGAAGTAAACTGAGTACCTCTATCTGAGATAATGGAAACTGGAACCCCATGCAACCGAACAATCTCCCGGATGAAAATCCCTGCCAGCCGCTCCGCAGAATAGGTAGTACACACCGGAATGAAGTGCGCTGACTTGGTCAACCGATCCACAATCACCTAAATCGAATCAAACTTCCTCGAGGTACGAGGGAGACCACTCACAAAATCCATAGTAATCCTCTCCCATTTCCACTCCGGAATATCCATCCGCTGAAGTACACCACCGGGCCTTTGATGCTCATATTTGACCTGCTGACAATTGAGACACCGAGCTACATAACTCACAATATCTTTCTTCATTCTCCNATTCACCATAGTCGTTATTATTAGAAGTAATTTATTTATTTATTTTATTTATTTTATTATTATTTATTATTTATTATTTATTATTAATTATTATTATTATTATTATTATGTTTTTGAATTCGTTTTTTATATTTTATATTTTTTTATGAACTTTTTCCAGATTACCTGGGGTCTTGTATTAGCAAGAATAGAGTTTGATGATACAACAAAAGGGTATAGAAAACCCTTCTAAAAACAGCGAGGCATAATGATCGTTTGATTAAAGTTAACAAAACAGTCCTATTGTCTTCAATATTCCAACTGTTCGTTTGATGCCTAATGAAATGAAAGTACTAATAATAACATTTGTAAAGATTAATTAAGTACTCTAAAATTGGTCAATTTATTTTCCAAATTAATATAGCACATTCAACTTATGACAACAATACTGGACAAATAGGAAAATGTATTGTCAATAATTATGAAGATAGTTTAGTACTTCAAGATGCAAAATATAGCACATACTGAACTCATGGAGATAGTTGATGAGTACTTGAAGATAGTTGAGTGCTTATGAATCAATGTAGTACGGATTAAAACAAGTTCAAAATGATAACACTTTGGCACTTACAAGGTTCCAGCAATATAGACAAATTAAAACATTCAGTTCATTTCAAAATATTTTAAAAAAAAATTATATTCTTATTTCATTCCAACATGGAGTACAAAAGACAAAGGCTTTGGCATCTATTCTACAGAGATTGAATGCGGCAACCAGTAACACATCAAACTAAACAATCAAACTGATAATAACCAAAATAAACAATAATCAAACTGAACAATTTTTTGAAATTTTCATCCCTACAAACATTCCAGCTAACAACACAGATGACATAGCACTTTCATCAACACACGAACTTGAAGATTGTTCTTCACTGTAAATATTTTCTTTTTGGAATTCATTGAATGCTGCTACTGCTTCATCATAAGATTTGTAAGACTTGAAGATGCTTCATTTGAAACCTATAACCAAGGGAGCACACTCACACCAAGAGTTGTATAATCCTGGCTTTTTACCACGAAATACCACATACACCTTCGATGCCGATATATTATCAGCTTGAGATCCATTTCTAAACTCATTAAAAGCTGTTATGGCTTCATCATACGTTTTGAAGGCCTTGAAGATGCTGCCTTTGACACCAATAACCATAGGAGCACACCGATTCCAAGAGTTGTACAATCCAGGCCTCTTACCACGAAACACTACATAAACTTTCGAAGCATTATTCCTCTTCCTGTGGTCCATTCCTTAATCTAACCCTAAGAAAGATAAGAGATGAAGAAGGAGAAAACAAAGATAGAAAAAAGGGGGCTGGAAAAGCTTTTTAGGTCCGGCCAAATATATTAAGTGTTTAGGGTTAGAAAGTGACCACTTTAGTAGTTTAATTTTTATACGTATCTTTTCTAATTTTTAAACGTATTTCCTCTAATATATTATCTGTATATTTTAGTGTATTTCGATTAATTGGTATAGTATATGTAAATTTTAGTGTATTTCGTTTAATTAGTATAGTATATGTATATGTGCTTTATAGAAATTGATGAAGCATGCATCTTGGGAAGGTAAGACAATTAAATTAGTGAGAGAGAATTGTTGAAAAAAATTAATTTAAAACGAAAAATCTGCCAAAGGGTATACATGGAAAACGAAAATGCGCAAATATCTATTATGCCTTCAAAAGCCGTGCGAAGTTACCATTATACCCCCATTTGGGACGTTTGGGCCATTCTTGGTTTGGCCAAATATATTTTCCGTTATTTAAAATGTTAGATTTGTATTTATCAAATGTTCAAAATCATGCATCTACGTATCAATTTCCAAAAATGCATAGATAAAATCAAACCAGAACACAGAACCCCTAAATTTCACATTGAAAATTGTGAAATATAGACATGGCTAATTAAGAGAGGAATCAAAAATTCACCTATGAAATCCATCAAAAAAAATTAAAAAGGAAAGAGGGAAGAAGAATACCAGAGAGCTAAGCGAAGTAACAAATTCAGCAACTTCCGATGAAAATAGTGAAAGAGTGATTGCAGGCAAAGCAGAAAATTGAGAACTGGGCACGTTTATGAAGGAGCTAATGAAGAATACTGTTAGAATTATGAGTAGGGTTTCGATATTTACAAAGGAATGTAATAACAGCCATAATAGTAATTCACTATTTGTGTCATAAAATAGTGAATTGGCAAAGCTCTTGTCATAAAAGGTACAGTGCATCATAACAGCCATAATAGTAATTCAGTAAGACCGGCAAGTCAATAAAGTAATAGTACAGAAAGAACCATGACAGGTAACAGGTAAGGAATGATGCAATGATGCAATGCAATGCAAATATCGGTACACTCAGGTACCCACTGCGGCGTGCAGTCCGAGCCAACCATATATATTTATCGTCGACGGCACTCATTGGGGGTGTGTACAGACTCCGGAGGGGCTCCTGCAACCAAGCGCAAATAATCAAGCCATCTCGTGGCACCAACCAGGCCCTCGGCCTTAATATCAATATAGTACTGCTGCGGCGTGCAGCCCGAGCCAACCATGTATCCAGAAATCACTATAAGCCTCTTGGGCATTTTAATTCAGTAATTCACAGCCCAAAATATCATTTAAAATGTCATTTAAGTTTTCAAATCTGAGAAAAAGGGGCTGCATTTGCAAAATAATACTTAAAACCTTGGAATGAGGTTAAACGATGTGCAAAGTATGCAAATCAGTGAAATCAATCCCTGAAGGATCCAAATAACCGGCACGAAGCCCAAATACAACAGTCAAATCCAAGTAACGATGATTTCCAACAAGTTCTAGTAGAAAAACACAGTAAAACATCACCGGGACGGACCAAGTCACAATCCCCAATAACCAACGGCCCCACACTCGTCATAGAGCGCGTGCCTCGCCTCAATATAGCGGTACGATGTGAAATTCCGGGGTCTCAAACCCTCAGTACATCATTTACACCATTACTCACCTCAAGCCGGCCCAAAATCTAGCTCGCTATTCCTTTTCCTCTCGAATTGACCTCCTCGTGCGTCAAATCTGATCAAAACCACAAGGAATACATTACAATAGGCTAAGGGAATATAACCCAATCGAAAAGACTCGAAAAACACAAAAAATTACGAAGTTGGCAAAACCCGAGCCCCGGGTCCACTTCTCGAAAAATTATAAAATTCACATCATCGGATTCCTCGTCTTGCTACGAGTCCATGCATATCAAATTTATCAAAATCGGAGTCCATTTGACCATCCAAATTCCATTTTTAACTTATAATTCCTCAAGCCCTAACTTACCCATTTTTGATGAATTTCCACTAATTTCCATGTTAAATCTACCATAACTCGAATAATTAGGCCAAGGGACTTACCTCCAATCGATTCCCAGTCGAAACTCTCAAAAATCCTCGCCCAAAGCTCTCAAGGTCGCTCGACAATGGTGAAAAATACCCCAAGCTCGCGGATGAAGTATGATATTTTAACCATTCTGCCCAGTCGACTTTCGCTTCTGTGGTCCCGCTTCCGCTTATGCGGGACCGCTTCTGCGGCCAAATTCCCGCTTTTGCGGATTCTCATTAAAATTCCCATTCCGCTTTTGCGGCTAAAACTCCGCTTCTGCGGAGCTTCCTCCTATGACCAAAACCGCTTCTGCGGTTAACCGTCCGCTTCTGCGGACCCGCTGATGCGATTATCGTCCCGCTTCTGCGGAACTACCCTACCAGACCACGGACCGCTTTTGCGACCTTTTACCCGCTTCTGCGGAACCGCTTCTGCGGTCCATTTCCGCAGAAGCGAAAATACCAGATACCAGCAATATGAACCTGCAACAAATTCTAAAAACTTCCCGTTTAACCACCCGAACTCACCCCGAGGACCCCGGGACCTCAACCAAAAGCACAGACATGATCCAACACCCTATCCAAACTTGTTCCAATCTTAAAAACACATCCAACAACACAAAAATCCTCATTTCCCATCAATTTCAAGCCTAAGTTCTTCAAATTCTTCCGAAACTCACATTCAATCAAAAACCCAACCAAATCACCTCCGAATCACCTGAAATTTTGCACGCATATCCAAAATCACCTAACGAAGCTGCTGCAACTCTCGGAATTCCATTCCTAGCCCCGGATCAAAATCTCACCTACCAACCGGAATTCGCCAAAATACTAACTTCGCCAATTCAAGCCTAATTCTACATCGGACCTCCAAAATTACTTTCGATCACACTCCTAAGTCACAAATCATCCCCCGAAGCTAACCGAATCACCGAAAATCACATCCGAGCCCTCTAACTCATTAGTCAATATCCGGTTGACTTTTCCAATATAAGCCTTCCTTAAAGAGACTAAATGTCTCATTTTCTATCAAAACCAAACCAATTCGACTCTAACTCACCAAATGCCGATAATGGAACATGAAAAGGCAATAAACGGGGAAAATAGGGCGATAACACATGAGACGACGGGTCGGATCGTCACAATACGAAAGGTTAATGTTTAATGAGGAGTCATGTCTTTTGGTTTTTCTTTTAATATAACACATAAATAGAAGAAAAATCCAAAAAAACTAAGAAATTAGATAAATACATTTTCTAGTCTGTAAGAGGTGCCAAGTCAGCATTCTTTGTCCCTCTTTTATATCCCATATATTAATTTTATATATCTTATATCTAAATCTAAAATGGTTAAGTTACAAATTCAAATATACATATTCTACAAACATTTGATTGAAATATAAGCTACAAATCCAAATATACAAATGTTATCACTTTTACCTATCCGTAATACCTCTTACGAATGAAGTCAGAAATCCTACTATCTAAGCAACTCAATCTCGATTAAAAGTTTCAACAATGACACTATCGATTAGAGTTTCTCTTCTTGTTTTAAAATTATATAAATCGATGATTGATTTTATCCAAAAATTTAATTAATCCCAATATAATTTTAATATAAATAAATATGCAACTATTAGTCGTACACATACAACACATATTTATTATATATAGTACCAACACATCACCATAAATTTAACTCTTCTAACCTCTTGCTAGGCATATCTTTAGTCTTTCATGAGTTTCTCCTATTTTAACAATTTTGAATTTCTTTCACTTAAATTTAACATTTTAAGAAGTTAAAATGATACAAGCATTCATAAAAAATAAAAATGAGAACTTTCACTTTCCTCCTAAAATAGGGACAATGAAGTTAGAACGGTAACAACTATGAGTTACATATTTGTATACAACGTTATATTTCGCAGCAAATTAAGTTCTTTACTCATTTATACATTTAAGTGATAAAATAAGAGCTGTACCAAAGTTTTCAAAATATGTTACTGCTAAAATTGCTCTAAACACTCAAAACTCAAAAGTTTACTCCGAGTTTACCACAAGTAAAGTACAAATTAAGCATTGGAGTGTAGAGAGAGAGTGACAGAATTAACACTTTTTCTTAGCAGTAAAATTGGAGGAGTAATTTCAAAAAGCTAGTACTATAAATCTGCATATTAAATCAAACCACCATATCATCTAGTTAAAGAGCAACTAATCTATCTTAAGGGAGAAAATGAATCTAATAGTAACCTCAACCTTAATTCTAAATTCTTAATATTCTAGGATGAAATAGTGATCATATTCTTGTGAATATGCTCTTGTGGCTCCTTAACCTGAGGATTGCTACATATGCCATCTTTCTGAGAGTGGAAAGAAGAAGGTTCAAAGTGATGCAATGAATACTAATGTCGCTGTCGTCTCAACTTCTCTTTCCACGAAAAGTACCAAAATCTCTCTTCAATTTGTAAGTGAAGACTTATGTAAAGTTTTTGTAAAGATTGTTCTTAAATAGGAGAAAGACAAGTAAGTTGGAAAGATTGTAACATAAACTTTATGTAAGAACTTAAATGCAATTCAACGGAAGAAAGGGAACGAGGAATAAAATTCATCCGTTGTGTTTCAATGTGTCTGAATATGGTCCATTTATTAAATATACAATGAATTTAGTATATTTATTTATTATTCAACATAACTTCTCAAATTCTTCATATTTCTCTAACAACAAAGAGAATGTTGTTTAAAGTAACAGTTTTATGAAGAAGGTAATACATTTATTTTTCAATGGGTTTTATGGTCATTCAACTTTATAAGGTTATTTCGGTCTTTCAGCTTTTGACTTAGGGCTTCACACTTATAACGAACTTTACATAGTAGATCGATACTAATGCCAAAATTAGCATTAAGCATGGTGGGCTTTAGTTAATTAAGAGAACCAAGCATAGATGTTCTTGAGTTAAAACTAAATCAATAATAGTACTGTAATATGTAACTTATAATTATCAAATTCAAAAAATAAAAACAAATAGACAAAAGGATAGGAAAATAAGATGCAACGTGAAGGACAAATGGTGGTAGCAACCGGTACTATCAAAAAATTAATTAACATAAAGGCACTGTGTTCTTACATGGGCAGTGAACCATTTTGAATAGGAATATATAGCTAGCACCTAACTGTTGGTAGTAGTGTAAAGCTGATCAAACTTACTTCTTCGTACACATTAAAAATATATGTTGATCCTTTGGTTTTCTTCATGCTATATGTATTTCTAGGTCAGTCCTACAACGTTCGAATCAGTTTCTTACAAAGGTCACTGAAGGCAGTTTTGAGAATGGAGAAGGAGAAAAGACTATGAGTTGCTGTCAACCTTTTTTGTTCTCAATATATATAGTGCTTAAAATGACTTTTCATATGACTTATCATCAATAATTATAATAAATAAATAATAGTTAATATATCATTCAAGATTGCAAGAATCAATGTCCCCACGTAATTCAAAAAAATGTTCCCATTGCATTTTCATATTCTCATACATTGCATGTTGAAAAGATGTCCAGTAGCTTAATAAATTTATTTAAATCTATATTTACATTTCTGTGCAAAAGTGGTGTAGAAATAATGTTTGTTTGAAGGGAAAAATTGTTATTCAACTTTATATGGCCATTTTAGTCTTTTAACTTTGACTTAAGGTCTTCACACTTAAAATATAGTATATACAGACCTCCATGTTGTTTAGTAATTTGTTCCTTTCTGTCCTACAAAGAGTTTGACATCTCTATATATTAATCTTTACATTCTCAAATTGGATACTACATGCCCCATTGGATAGAAAAACTTATCTTCGGATTTTGGTACTGAGGAGTAAGGGCATCTTGTAATTCATGAACATTTTGCATTTGTTGTGTCAAAATTCTTTCCTTTTTAGTTTCCGTGTCAAATACTTTCTAAGAAATTAGAATGAAAACGAGCCATCCACCTGAAAAATGTCCACTCCGGCCACTATATCACAAATTCAGTCCAACTATTACATTATAGACGGAGCATAAGCTTCCCATTTTTCTGCTGCAGCTGCTGCTGTTATATGGTTGCTTCTGCACTTATTTCTGAAGCCCATATCTGCCACAGTGAACTTGAGAAGCACGGATACACTTTTTAGGCTCATGGGAATGAAAAATAAATCAAAAATCAATTTCTAGGTAAATATTTCCAACCATGAATTGTCATGTAATCGTAGATGCTTTATCCATTTAATTGTGTATTTCTCCTTGCTGCTCTTTAATATACGTACAATGCATTTTTCCCCTGATTTTGCATTTTTAGATTTCCTTCTTTAGATGCAATAATATTTGTTTCAATTATGTATTCATTTTCGAGCCATATCTGTTAGGAAAAAATAAGTTGGTCAATCAATGAAGCATGAATGAACGGCAATGAAGAGGTAAAAGGAAAAGGAGAGCAATGCTTCATTAAATATATAATAAGTACATCACAGTATTCAACAATAAACTAACTATAACATCCACCTAAATTCGTCGTGGATTGACAACTTACAAATTCGCTCACATATACACTGAGGCAAAAGTAAACATCTTCCAGAAAAAAAGTTACTCCCCCCGGTTCACGATAAGTGTCCAATTTACTTTTAGCACACCAGTTAAGAAAATACTAAATTCTATACAAAAATACCTAATATGACTAAACTACCCCTAATTAAACATTTAATTTGAGGAGTAAGAAAACTTTTTAGGGATATGTACATAGGGGTTATTTTGTAAAAACAAATTGAATTCTTTCTTGATTACATAACTGGACACTTATTTTGAACCAAAATGAAAAAGTAAATTGGACACTTATTGTGAATCGGAGGGAGTAATATTATTATTTTGTATAGGCAAACATGAACTGTAAACATCTGTGCCTCCTGCATTCTTCAAAGCATTCATCATTTTGCCCTAGTATACAACAATAACAACATACCAGCGCGATTTCATATGTAGGGTATGAGGAGGTTAGGATGTACGCAGACCTATCTCTACCTCATGCAAGGTGGAGAAGCTCTTTCCAATAAAGACTCGGCTCAAGCAACAAGAACTGCTGCTAGTTCTACGCACAACATTAGTCTTGTTTCCGAACTGATGTAACATTTTTCTTCCTTTACCTTTTAAGTTCGTAAATACAATTTCAAGTCCTTGAGAAGGGAAAAAATACACAATTCCAAGTCCCAAATTTTAATTTGTACTGGAGTTTATTGCTCATTTAGTACTGTCATTTGACGATTTTTGAGATTCTACTATAATCTTGAGCACAATCTTGTAAGACAATTTGTAACATTTCAGAACGGAGAAGAACAACTGGTAATATATATTGTAGTTTCAAAATATGCAAAGTATACTTTAAATGGCAATTTCGTTTACTTGCATTACTTCAACATTCGGTCGATTGTACATTAAATATGATTTGCAAAAGAACAAATAAGATATCCTGAATGGAATAGCATCTCTGCCTCAGTCAAATGAGTTCCTTTGGTACTCTCGTTAGCGCGGAACAATCTCATATAGGAAGACCAATGTTGCTCAGAAATGTAAGGAGCTGGGGTCAATGGACTTAACATGAAGTGTCGACCCACGGGTAGAACAAGACTAAAATATCTAATCCTATTTAGAGACAGGATTCAAGACTTTAGATCAGTAGAATGTGGACACTACCATACCCACGGTGGCTTTGTGACAACAGGTACAGATTTAGTGCGCATGTGTATCTATATTAACTTTGCACTGCCATGGAGGGGGGAGCTTGGGTTCACTGTCTCCATGCATTTCAGCTAAAAAGAAGTACTGTAGAAGCTTTCTTATTAAGAGGAGGAAAAAAAGAAACAATTATGGGTGTAACTGAGGGTCAGGTGCTTGATAATCAGGTAAATTGGATGAAAAATAAAAAGAGAATCTAAAGTTCAGTTTTAACTTCTTATTTCCTTTCTATCTGGGAGAAGAGGGGGCACACTCAATTTTTAAAACCCAAGTCTATCACCAGCAAAACGAGATGATCATCATTCACTGATCTGGGTACGATGCAGCTAAGTCAGAAAACATAGTTAATTATACTCCACCTATATGCACAAGGAATGTTCCGATTCTATAGATCAATCAAGTCGGGATGAAGTAGAAATAATCTCTGTCCTTACAGGTGGTTTGAAGCAAGTATTACTCGTTATTAAATCCCAGAAGTACCAAGTAAAACTATGCAATAAAGAAAGGATTTTGAAAGAAACACGAGATCATCACCATTAGTATACAACGAAGGTGTAGAATTCCAACTAGCTCAGGATGTACAGGAAGCGATTAATCACACTAGTATGAATTGGCTAGGCACCTATAGTATTACTTACTCATTACAAGCATCAACACTTACACTTGCATCCATTCCAAATTAACAGGGTTAGTTTGAAATGGTAATATCTCTCTGGAAAAGGAGATGTCACTGCAATCGGGGTATGTTACAACAATAATTACGGGCTGTCAACCTGTGCAAGGTTTCAAATATTAGCAAGGAGAGCTACTTTATATCGGCTAATGGTGTCTTAAAGAATCAAAACTTACTAGTCAAAATTTGCAGGAATGTCAATTTCAGTTTTGGAAGCATTTCCAATATCAACTAGAGTTTCCTGCAGATCCAAGATTTCAGTGACAAAATGCATTCTAATCATTTCGAGTAAAAAGATTCAAAAAATCTATCATGAATAATATTAAGGAAAACAGTGATAATAAGGTTGTGATAGCTCTTACTACTCTTACCTGCTCAACAAGATTACTAGAAGGACTAGTGATACCCACAGGTATCTCATTTGCATGATTGCTCCCAGTGCCGAATAGATTCTGAACCAAAAACAGCAAAAATACTGTAAGGTAAAAACATTTAATTAAAAATAGAGTTGTCTATTGCCATTCAAAGTATTCATGTTGAGATCCTCATCCAGTGTCAAGACAGTAATGTACTCCCATGTGACACCCAAATGGTAGAGCATCATTGCAACAAAATGATTAAATAGACACCATCTGGATAATTGGTTAAGTTGAAATTTAAGCCATATGATGACAGCTTCAAATCAGTTGGACAAAAGAAAATCAGTTGGACAATTGGTGAAAGCATACTATAAAAATAACACTGCTATAGTATCCTATTTTTANTTTGGGAAATTCATTTTCATGCATCCAAATTGATTCAATTAGCATTTGTTGATACATTAAAGTAATTTGTGACTAGATTCGAGCGGTTTGGTGGTGAACTCGAGGGGTAAAGCTATACTAGAGGCTTGAGTTGAGTTTGGAGCATTCGAGGTAAGTGTTTGGTCCAACTTTGGCTTGAGGGAATAGGAGTAGAGTCTTAGTTGCTAATTGCTATTTGTCGAGTACGGTGTATAGGCATGGTGACGAGTATCTATACACTGGTGTCGAGCATGACCGTGAGTCCTAAATTGCTAAATTATCGAATTCTTAATTGTTGTCTATGAGGACTTGGTTGGAAATCTTTAACACTCAGCCAGTAATTGTTGAGAATGAGTATTGATTTAATTGTGTTAAGTAGAAATTGAATAAGTTTGGTTATAGCTGGATCTCCCTTGCCCGGATAGTTTATTATATCTTGTTCCCTTGCCGGGATAGTTTATTATATTATCTTGTTCCCTCGCCGGGATTATTTTGTGTATTGTGTTGAAAGAAATGGGATCGTGTGGTACGCCTACCACGTGATGTTATGAAATGGGATCGAGTGGTACGCCTACCACGTAATGTTGTGAAATGGGATCGAGTGGTACGCCTACCACGTGATGTTATGAAATGGGATCGAGTGGTACGCCTACCACGTGATGTTGTGAAATGGGATCGAGTGGTACGCCTACCACGTGATGTTATGAAATGGGAGCGAGTGGTACGCCTACCACGTGATGTCATGAAATGGGATCGAGTGGTACGCCTAACACGTGATGTTATGAAATGGGAGCGAATGGTACGCCTACCACGTGATATTATGAAATGGGATCGAGTGGTACGCCTACCACGTGACATGAGGAAATGGGATCGTGTTGCACGCCTGCAACGAGAGAACATTGAACAAGTGAAAGTGGTTTGTTTTCCCTTATTCTGTGTTAGAAGAAATCAGGTGTAGTTTCTTCTATTATTCCTGATAATCTGTTTTACCTGCTACCCCATAAGCATGTTCCCCTCCCAGTTTTAATTGTTTACTTTCCGCTATTATGTTGTTGTACTTGTATATATATCTGCACAGGTTTATCTGGTAGTCTGGTCTAGCCTCGTCACTACTTAGCCGAGGTTAGACTAGGCACTTACCAGCACATGGGGTCGGTTGTGCTGATGCTACACTCTGTGTATCTTTTTGCACAGATCACGGAGTCGGAGCAGCTTTTGGACAGCAGTAATTGATTGGGAGCTGAATTCAGTCTAGAAATTTCGAGGTAGCCTTGCTGACGTCCGCATGGCCTGAAGTCTCTTCTATCTTTGTCATTCGTTTGTTATCCTTGTACCGGAACAAACAGTATTGTGTTTTATTCAGACCTTGTGTTTAGCATTCTATAGATGTTCGTGAGTTAGTGACTCCAGTCTTGGGTAGAGGTTGTAATTGAATTTCCGCACTTGTTTTCAGTTTATTTATATTTAAAACTTCCGCTTTTATATTAAATGTCTCATTGCCTTAATATTGTCGATGTTTTCCTAAAAGGTTAATAATTAATTGGCTTGCCTAGCTCCTAATAGTAGGCGCCATCACGACTCCCGACGGTGAGAAATCCGGGTCGTGACAAGTTGGTATCAGAGCACTAGGTTACATAGGTCTCACAACTCACGGACAAACTCAGTTGAGTCTGAGGGATCGGTACGGAGACGTCTGTATTTATCCCCAGAGGCTACAGAGTTAGGAAAATTTCACGTTTGTTCTTTCTTATCATGCGATTCCATTTCTCAAATACTGCTTGTCTTTCTACTCTGTTCTTTCGCAGATGGCGAGAACACGTGCTTCCTCTTCTACCGCGCAGCAGCCCGAGCCCCCAGCAGCAGCTCCTACGAGGGGCAGAGGGCGAGGCCGAGGACGTGCCAGAGGCCGAGGCAGGGGCAGAGCTCAGCCCCGAACAGCAGCCCCAGAGGTGGAGCCTCAGATTGGTTATGACGAGGAGATCCCAGCTCCAGCAGCTCCGGTGGGCCCAGCTCAGGTCCCAGAGGGGTTCATAGCCATCCCAGTTCTTCAGGATGCTTTGGTCATATTGGTAGGCTTTGTGGAGAGCGTCATTCGAGCGGGTTTGCTTCTAGGAGTTCAGCCAGCGGTGGCAGGTCAGCCGGGTACAGTGGCTCAGGCCGGGAGTGAGATCACTTTTCAGGAGGCGGCCAATATGGGTCGTAGAGTTGAGAGGGTTCTGCCACAAGGAGGTGGTCATGGGTCGGGTAAGAGGCCCCGTCATGCAGGCAGATTCAGTGGTACCTCGTCTGGAGGTAGAGGTTTGTAACACCCCGTAAATTCGGCTTAGGTGTGAATGTGGTAAATGAGTGTTAAGGTTATATTTTGAACATGTGAAGTCCCAACGGGATGATTGTGGGTAAAATAGTTGTTTCAAAAGTCAAAATGGAAAGAGAGGTGCATAAGATTTGACAAAAATCGACTAAGTTGTAGAAGGTCTGTCTTCCATCAAGTTTTAGTGAAAATGTGTAAGGAATTGGGGAAAACGCAAAGCATGAAAGTTGTAGACCTTTGAAATATCTTTCCAACGATATATTATGGAGCCCGAACGAATTCTCTTTGCAAAAAGTTATATGCGTTTTTCGGAACAGTACGCGTATGCGCGAACACTCGCGCGAACAAGCCTCCAGGTGCGCGAACTCGCGCGTGGGGAGTCGTTTTAAAGCTATATTTCGTCCCCCACAGCCCCAAAACATAAAAACTTGCTCTAGAAAGGGGAACTCTCAAAAACCTAACTCCTTAAGGGTCCTTCCACCACCCAAGGTAAGTTCTAATGGTGATTCTAAGTTAATTTCACTTTTCCAACATCTTATTAACATGGGTAAACCCTCCATATCATTAGATATTCGATTGGGACATCATTGTTGAGAGAAGGAAGCCTAGAACTCGCAAATCAAGGGTTTGAACTTCGAAAAGGTAATGTCTTCACCCTCTAATTGATTCTAGCATTGGTTTAATGATTATAAATCCTAGTTCATGATACATGAGTTGTTGGGGTTGATAGAAAAGCATGAACGATTATAGGGTTGGGGTGTTGAGTGTTGATTATTGGTTAAGAGTGTTGTTTGCCTTATGGGTGATGAAGAATAATGTTGGTGTAATCATTTGAGACCTTAGAATTTATCTTGGAACAAGAGAATGGGTTGTTGGGTCTAGAGACACCATTAATAAGGACTATGAAGCTTTATTTTTACCAAGTGTTTGACAAAATGCTTAAGTGACCAAAACATGAGCATTATAGCTAATGTGGAATCCCTTTGACTTGTATTGCTATAGATTGAAGTTGAAAGGATTGACAAACGTTGTATTACGCTCAAGGGCAGGAAGTTAAGGTATGTAAGGCTAACTATTTACGTTTGGGAATGTCTATGATTCTCCCTACGTCCCATTCATTATGATCATTACTAGTCTCCTCATAAAGGAACTATGCCTTAGTTCCCTGATCAGTAGTAGGACTTCTATTCTCTAGATGGCTTAGTCTCATAATCATTCGATATTCTATGAGTTTCAGTTATGACAAATCAACTTGTTCTGAATACTTATCTCAGTCTAATCCTATTCACTATTCCAGTATCATGTAACCCAGCATGGCTCATTATTTCAGTATCATGTATTGTAATATGATTCTCAGTTCCTGGTTTTATATTCTTGAATGTTGAACACCTGTANAATGTCAATTTCAGTTTTGGAAGCATTTCCAATATCAACTAGAGTTTCCTGCAGATCCAAGATTTACAGTGAACAAATGCATTCTAATCATTTCGAATAAAAGATTCCAAAAATACTATCATGAATAATATTAAGAAAACAGTGATAATAAGGTTGTGATAGCTCTTACTACTCTTACCTGCTCAACAAGATTACTAGAAGGACTAGTGATACCCACAGGTATCTCATTTGCATGATTGCTCCCAGTGCCGAATAGATTCTGAACCAAAAACAGCAAAAATACTGTAAGGTAAAAACATTTAATTAAAAATAGAGTTGTCTATTGCCATTCAAAGTATTCATGTTGAGATCCTCATCCAGTGTCAAGACAGTAATGTACTCCCATGTGACACCCAAATGGTAGAGCATCATTGCAACAAAATGATTAAATAGACACCATCTGGATAATTGGTTAAGTTGAAATTTAAGCCATATGATGACAGCTTCAAATCAGTTGGACAAAAGAAAATCAGTTGGACAATTGGTGAAAGCATACTATAAAAATAACACTGCTATAGTATCCTATTTTTATTGACAGATTGGGACAGTGGAATTAGAACCAAACAAACTTATTAAATATTTGTTACTGAAACTCATAAAGTGAATTCGATGTTCTTTCTCGCTCAACCTTTCTTTTAAGTTTTATCATCATACTTCAGTGTAATTTCAATCTAAATTTAATGTGTACTACAATATAACCTATGAGGAAATATTTCAACCGTTACTATTAAAGAGTGTGTGCTAGAATATAGCATATGAGAAAATATATAACATCGTACACATAATTGAACAAAATCAAAATTTACCTTTTCTACATCAGCACACTGATCAAGAGATCCTTCAGCAAAGGCCTTCATGGGATTGTCAGGAGTTCCCTGCAAGCAGCATAAGATGCCTGAGAGAGTATTTTGTAATAAAGTGCTTCCATATATGTTCATCCTAGCAACTGGAGAAGTTTTTACCTTCTAAATTGGACGTGTGACATCCATGGATGTCTCCCACATATAAAAAACAAAACTTCAATTTTCTAATGTATTAATTAAGGAAAATGGAAAGGAAATTTGATCAGAAGACTATGGTATCGGGCTCGTATTTTGGTTCCGACGCCCGGTACAAGTCTTATATGTGATTTAAGCGCTTTCTGTAAAATTTGGTTGAAAACGAACGTCATTTGACGTGTTTCGGACTTAAAAATGAAAAATTTGTGTTTTATGAAAAGTTGGAAGAAATCATGTGATTTGAGGCTTGATTCTATGTATATGATGTTATTTTGGCGATTTGATCGCACGAGTAAGTCCGTAGGATATTTTTGAGGTTGTGTGCATATTTGGTTTGGAGCCCCGAGGGCTCGGGTGAGTTTTGGATAGGCTACGGGGTGAAATTTTGGACTTAAGGAATTGCAGGCCTGCAGGTTTCGCATTTCCCAAACATTTTTCGCAATTACCAGGATTGTTCGCATTTCCCAAACTTTCTTCGCAATTCCAGGTTCGCATTTCCCAAACATTTTTCGCAATTCCCAAGCCTGTTCGCATTTCCCAAACTTTCTTCGCAATTCCCAAGTTCGCATTTCCCAAACTATTTTCGCAATTCCCAAGCCTGCTGGGTTCGCAAATGCGAACCCATGTTCGCATTTCTCACATCTGAGGCCTGCAATTTTTCATAATTAGACGAATTTTAACCCTCATTTCTTCATTCTTTCAACTCAAACACTCCATAAGCGATTTTCCAAGAAAACTTTCTTCCCCAAATCATTTGTAAGTCAATTTTTACTTAATCCCTTCAATCATTTACATCATTTATCATGTTTTCATCTTAAAATCAAGGATTTTCATGGGTGAAAATGAGGATTTTGGGTAGAACCTAGGTTTTCTTCAAATTGGGGAGTTGGACCTCAATTTGAGGTCCGATTTCAAAACAAATCATAGATATGAACTCGTGGGGGAATGAGTAACCGGGTTTTGGTTCGAACCTCGGGTTTTGACTACGTGGGCCCGGGGGCGTTTTGAGAATTTTGAGTAAAACTTTGGAAAATTCATTTTCATGCATCCAAATTGATTCAATTAGCATTTGTTGATACATTCAAGTAATTTGTGACTAGATTCGAGCGGTTTGGTGGTGAATTCGAGGGGTAAAGCTATACTAGAGGCTTGAGTTGTGTTTGGAGCATTCGAGGTAAGTGTTTGGTCTAACTTTTGCTTGAAGGAATAGGAGTAGAGTCTTAGTTTCTAATAGCTATTTGTCGAGTACGGTGTATAGGCATGGTGACGAGTATCTATACACTGGTGTCGAGCATGACCGTGAGTCCTAAATTGCTAAATTATCGAATTCTTAATTGTTGTCTATGAGGACTTGGTTGGAAATCTTTAACACTCAGCCAGTAATTGTTGAGACTGAGTATTGATTTAATTGTGTTAAGTAGAAATTGAATAAGTTTGGTTATAGCTGGATCTTCCTTGCCGGGATAGTTTATTATATCTTGTTCCCTTGCCGAGATAGTT
>NW_017670710.1:432465-459218 GCF_001879085.1 Nicotiana attenuata | reverse complement strand
TATGAAATGGGAGCGTGTGGCACGCCGACCACGCGATATAATGAAATGGGAGCGAGTGGTACGCCTACCACGTGATGTTATGAAATGGGATCGAGTGGTACGCCTACCACGTGATGTTATGAAATGGGATCGAGTTGCACGCCTGCAACGAGAGGAAATTGAACAAGTGAAAGTGGTTTGTTTTCCCTTATTCTGTGTTAGAAGAGATCAGATGTAGTTTCTTTTGTTATCCCTGATATTCTGTTTTATCTGCTACCCCATAAGCATGTTCCCTCCCCCAGCTTTAATTGTTTACTTTCCGCTATTACTTTGTTGTACTTGTATATATATATATCTGCACAGGTTTAACTGGTAGTCTGGTCTAGCCTCGTCACTACTTCGCCGGGGTTAGGCTAGGCACTTACCAGCACATGGGGTCGGTTGTGCTGATGCTACACTCTGTGCATCTTTTTGCACAGATCCAGGTGTTGGAGCAGCATTTGAGTAGCAGTAGCATTCTGGGAGCGAGCTTTCAGTCCAGGGACATTCGAGGTAGCCTTGCTGACGTCCGCAGGCCCGGAGTCCCTTTCTGTCTTATTTAGTTTGTTATCATTTGTACCGAAGCAGACAGTGTTATGTTTCATTCAAACCTTGTATTTAGTATTCTCTAGACATTCGTGAGTATTGTGACACCAGTCTTGGGTAGAGGATTTTGTTAAACTTCCGCATTTCCTTCAGTTAATTATATTTGAGACTTCCGCTTTATCATATTATGCTTTGTTTTCATTAAATGGACGATAATTGCTAAAAGAAGTAAATTAAGTTGGCTTGCCTAGCTCCTATTAGTAGGCTCCATCACGACTCCCGAGGGTGGGACATCCGGGTCGTGACAAGTTGGTATCAGAGCACTAGGTTACATAGGTCTCACAACTCACGGACAAACTCGGTAGAGTCTGAGGGATCGGTACGGAGACGTCTGTATTTATCCCCCAGAGGCTACAGAGTTAGGAAAGTTTCACATTTGTTCCTTCTTGTCGTGCGGTTCTATTTCTCAAGTACCGATTGAAATTCTACTCTGTTCTTCCGCAGATGGCGAGAACACGCGCTTCTTCATCTACTGCTCAGCAGTCCGAGCCCCCAGCATCAGCTCCGGTGGCGGAACCTCAGGTTGATTTGGAGGAGGAGGTTCCCGCCCCAGCAGTCCCGGTGGGCCCAACTCAGGTCCCAGAGGGGTTCATTGCCATCCCAGTTCTTCAGGATGCTCTAGTCCAATTGGTAGGCTTTGTGGAGAGCGTCATTCGAGCGGGTTTGCTTCCAGGAGTTCAGCCAGCGGTGGCAGGTTAGCCGGGCACAGTGGCTCAGGCCGGGAGTGAGATCACTTTTCAGGAGGCGGCCGATGTGGGCCGTAGAGTTGAGAGGGTTTTGCCACAGGGAGGTGGTCATGGGTCGGATAAGAGGCCACGTCATGCAGGCAGATTCAGTGGTACCTCGTCCGGAGGTAGAGGTTCTTATGGTAGAGGCCATCCTCCTAGGCCCTTTCAGTCAGCTCCCCAGGTCGCTCATGGTACTTCAGGTGGTCATTCGGGTCGACAGGGTCAGCCTCAGTTTCCTCAGCTGCAGCGTTCGTGTAGATGTTATGAGTGTGGTGAGTATGGTCACAACAGGAGGGTTTGCCCGAGGTTGAAGGGTGCTCAGCCGCAGCAGACGAGGTCTTTCCATGCTTGTGGTGATCCGAGGCACATTATCAGATTTTGCCCTCGAGCTTCCAGCAGCTCTCAGCATCAGAGTTCTCGTACTGGGATTCGGGCACCGGAGGTTCCTCAGCCTGCCCAGCCAGTTAGAGGCGGTGGCAGAGGCGTTAGAGGTGGAGGTAGAGGTCATAGAGGTGGAGTTCAGGTCGCCAGAGGTAGAGGCCAGCCAGCAGCCAGGCCAGAGGCTGAGTCTTCAGATGCAGACATTACAGGTACCATTCTGATTCGTATTAGAGATGCTTCAGTGCTATTTGACCTTGGGTCTACGTATTCGTATGTGTCGTCCTATTTTTGTACCGTACCTGGTCATGCCTAGTGATACTTGAGTATTCCTGTTCATGTATCTACACCGGTGGGTGATTCTATAGTGGTCGACCGAGTGCATCGTTCCTGTGTGGTAGTGTTTGAGGGTCTTGAGACCCGTGTATTGCTCTTGGACATGGTGGATTTCGACGTTATATTAGGGATGGATTGGTTGTCCCCGTATCATGCTATCTTGGATTGTCACGCCAAGACCGTGACCTTGGCTTTGCCAGATTTACCCCAATTGGAGTGGAGAGGGNCTCAGCGAGAGGCTCTTCGCAGGCAGTTCGAGCGCCTCCAGCAGGGCTCTATGACAGTCACTCAGTATGAGACTCGGTTCATTGATCTAGCACGCCATGCTATTGTTATACTCCCCACCGAGAGAGAGAGGGTGAGGAGGTTTATTGATGGGTTGATTCAGCTGATCCGTCTCCAGATGGCTATGGGAGCCGGGAGTGAGATTTCTTTTCAGGAGGCGGCCAACGCGGCCCGTAGAGTTGAGATGGCTCTTGCACGGGGAGGTGGTCATGGGTCAGATAAGAGGCCCCATCATGCAGGTAGATTCAGTGGTACCTCGTCTGGAGGTGGGGATTCTTATGGTAGAGGCCATCCTCCGAGGCCCTTTCAGTCAGCCCTACAGGTCTCACATGGTACTTCAGGTTGTCGTGGCTCTCAGCTGCAGTCTTCTGATCAGTAGCTTTTCAGTTCGCCATCAGCACCCATCAGCGCACCACCACTCCGTTATTCTCAGTAGCTGAGGGCTTGTTACACGTGTGGCGACACGAGGCACATTGCTAGGTTTTGCCCTCGAGCTTCGGACAGCTCTCAGCAGCAGGGTCCTCGCCCTATGATTCAGGCATCAGGTGATCCACAGGCTGCCCAACCAGCTAGAGGCGGGGGTAGAGGCCATAGAGGTGGAGGTAGGGACCATAGAGGTGGAGCTCGGACCGCCAGAGGTAGAGGCCAGCCAGCAGCCGATCGTCCTAGAGATATGGTTCAGGGAGGTGGGGCCCAGCCCCGGTGTTATACTCTTCCAGCCAGGCCAGAGGCTGAGTCTTCAGATGCAGTTATTACAGGTACTATTCTGGTCTGTGATAGGGATGCTTCAGTGCTATTTGACCCTGGGTCTACGTATTCATATGTGTCGTCCTATTTTGCACCCTACCTGACTATGCCTAGTGATGCCTTGGGTATTCCTGTTTATGTATCTACACCGGTGGGTGATTCTATAGTGGTCGACCGAGTTCATCGTTCTTGTGTGGTAGTGTTTGAGGGTCTTGAGACCCGTGTTGATTTATTGCTCTTAGACATAGTGGATTTCGACGTTATATTAGGGATGGATTGGTTGTCCCCGTATCATGCTATCTTGGATTGTCACGCCAAGACCGTGACCTTGGCTTTGCCAGATTTACCCCGATTGGAGTGGAGAGGGACCCAGGTCATGCCACCCGCAGTGTTATCTCATATGTGAAGGCTCGACGCATGGTCGAGAAGGGGTGTCTAACTTATTTGGCGTATGTTCGCGACTCCAGCTCAGAGGTTCCTTCTATTGATTCTGTTCCTATTGTTCGGGAGTTCCCCGAGGTTTTCCCTTCAGACCTGCCGGGTATGCCGCCCGACAGGGATATTGATTTCTGTATTGACCTGGCCCCAGATACTCAGCCCATTTCTATTCCGCCGTATCGCATGGCCCCGCCGGAGTTGAAGGAGTTAAAGGACCAGTTGCAAGACTTGCTAGAGAAGGGTTTTATCAGGCCTAGTGTTTCTCCTTGGGGTGCGTCGGTGTTATTTGTGAAGAAAAAGGATGGGTCGATGAGGATGTGCATTGATTACCGACAATTGAACAAAGTGACGATAAAGAACAAGTATCCACTGCCGAGGATTGATGATTTGTTTGACCAGCTTTAGGGTGCAAAGGTGTTTTCAAAGATAGACTTGAGATCTGGCTACCATCAGCTGAGGATTAGGGCATCCGATGTCCCTAAGACAGCATTTCGCACTCGGTACGGGCATTATGAGTTCCTGGTCATGTCGTTTGGGTTGACCAATGCCCCAGCAGCATTCATGGAGTTGATGAACCGAGTGTTCAGGCCATATTTGGACATGTTCGTGATAGTCTTTATTGATGATATTTTGGTGTACTCCCGCAGCCAGGAGGAGCACGAGCAGCACCTCAGAGTGGTTCTTCAGACTCTGAAGGATAGTCAGTTATATGCTAAGTTCTCGAAGTGCGAGTTCTGGTTGAGTTCGGTTGCATTTCTGGGTCATGATGTATCAGCTGAGGGTATTCAGGTGGACCCGAAGAAGATTTAGGCAGTCAAGAACTGGCCTCGACCAGCATCGGCTACAGAGATTCGGAGTTTCTTGGGGTTAGCAGGTTATTACCGCCGGTTCGTGGAGGGATTTTAATCCATAGCAGCCCCGATGACCAGATTGACCCAGAAAGGTGCCGTTCAGATGGTCGGATGAGTGTGAGGCGAGCTTTCAGAAGCTCAAGACAGCTCTGAATACGGCACCGATATTGGTTTTGCCCATGGGCTTAGGGCCTTATACAGTTTATTGTGATGCTTCCTGTATTGGGCTTGGTGCGGTATTGATGCAGTATGGCAGAGTCATTGCTTATGCTTCGAGGCAGTTGAAGATCCANTATATATATATTGGGCCTGAGGCCGCAGTTTAATATTCAGTTAAACAGGTTGTTCATCATTCAGAAGAGGGAGTATTCACATCCTTATTTCCTTGTTGAGTTATCAGTTTATCAGCTAGCAGTTCAGTTTCAGTTTCAGTATTTACAGTTCTTTTGTTCAGCTATTTTACATACCAGTACAATTCAAATGTACTGACGCCCCTTTTGCCGGAGGCCTGTATCTCGTGATGCAGGTAACGATTTACAGGTTGACGACTCAGCTGCTAGGACATCTCGTATTAGCTATTGGTGAGCCCCAGTCTTTCGGGGCATTATCTCTCTTTTGTTTTAGTCATTATAGTATTTCAGTTAATAAGGTATACCAGGGACCGTTGTACCCCGGTAAACACGTTGGACGTTTTCTAGTATTCTTTAGAGGCTTCGTAGACTATAACCCAGTCAGTAAGATATTAGCAGGCTTTCATGTGTTAGCCTTGTCGGCTACTTGTTTATACTTGCAGACCTTTTAGTATTTTTCCGCATATATGATATTTCAGTCAGACTTTTTAGCAGACTATCATGATTTACATTTACCTCTAGCTCATAGTTATACCACATGTTGATCCAGCCATACAGTTGGTTCGCTCGGTCGCATGCAGTCAGGCACCGAGTGCCGTGTTACGCCCAGGCCATAGTTCGGGGCGTGACAAGGTTCTTATGGTAGAGGCCATCCTCCTGGGCCCTTTCAGTCAGCTCTCCAGGTCACTCATGGTACTTCAGGTGGTCATTCGGGTCGACAGGGTCAGCCTCAGTTTCCTCAGCTGCAGCGTTCGTGTAGATGTTATGAGTGTGGTGAGTATGGTCACAACAGGAGGGTTTGCCCGAGGTTGAGGGGTGCTCAGCCGTAGCAGACGAGGTCTTGCCATGCTTGTGGTGATCCAAGGCACATTGTAAGATATTGCCCTCTAGTTTATGGCAGCTCTCCACATCAGAGTTCTCATGCTATGGTTCAAGCACCAGAGGTTCCACAGCCTGCCCAACCAGCTAGGGGTGGTGGCAGAGGTGTTAGAGGTGGAGGTAGAAGTCATAGAGGTGGAGTTCAGGCCGTCAGAGGTAGAGGCCAGCCAGCAGCCAGGCCAGAGGCTGAGTCTTCAGGTGCAGACATTACATGTACTATTCTGATTTGTGATAGAGATGCCTCAGTGCTATTTGACCCTGGGTCTACGTATTCGTATGTGTCGTCCTATTTTGCACCCTACCTGGTTATGCCTAGTGATGCTTTGGGTATTCCTGTTTATGTATCTACACCGGTGGGTGATTCTATAGTGGTCGACCGAGTTCATCGTTCCTGTGTGGTAGTGTTTGAGGGTCTTGAGACCCGTGTTGATTTATTGCTCTTAGACATGGTGGATTTTGACGTTATATTAGGGATGGATTGGTTGTCCCCGTATCATGCTATCTTAGATTGTCACGCAAAGACCGTGACCTTGGCTTTGCCAGATTTGCCCCGTTTGGAGTGGAGAGGGACCCCAGGGCATACCACCCGCAGAGTTATTTCATATGTGAAGGCTTGACGCATGGTCGAGAAGGGGTGTTTAGCTTATCTGGCGTATGTTCGTGATTCCAGCGCAGAGGTCCCTTCTATTGATTCTGTTCCTATTGTTCAGGAGTTCCCCGAGGTTTTCCCTTCAGACCTGCCGGGTATGCCGCCCGACAGGGACATTGATTTTGTATTGATCTGGCTCCGATCACTCAGCCCATTTTATCCCGCCGTATCGCATGGCCCCGCCAGAGTTGAAGGAGTTAAAGGATCAGTTGCAGGATTTGTTGGAGAAGGGTTTCATTAGACCCAGTGTTTCTCCTTGGGGTGCGCCGGTGTTATTTGTGAAGAAAAAGGATGGTTCGATGAGGATGTGCATTGATTACCGGCAGTTGAACAAGGTAACAATTAAGAACAAGTATCCACTGCCAAGGATTGACGATTTGTTCGACCAGCTTCAGGGTGCGAAGGTGTTTTCAAAGATAGACTTGAGAACTGGCTACCATCAGCTGAGGATTAGGGCGTCTGATGTCCCTAAGACAGCATTCCGCACTCGGTATGGGCATTATGAGTTCCTGGTCATGTCGTTTGGGTTGACCAATGCCCCAGCAGCATTCATGGAGTTGATGAACCGAGTGTTCAGGCCATATTTGGACATGTTCGTGATAGTATTTATTGATGATATTTTGGTGTACTCCCGCAGCCAGGAGGAGCACGAGCAGCACCTTAGAGTGGTTCTTCAGACTCTAAAGGATAGTCAGTTGTATGCTAAGTTCTCGAAGTGCGAGTTCTGGTTGAGTTCAGTTGCATTTCTGGGTCATGTTGTATCAGCAGAGGGTATTCAGGTGGACCCGAAGAAGATTGAGGCAGTCAAGAACTGGCCTCGACCAGCGTCGGCTACAGAGATTCGGAGTTTCTTGGGGTTAGCAGGTTATTACCGCCGGGTCGTGGAGGGATTTTCATCCATAGCAGCCCCGATGACCAGATTGACCCAGAAGGGTGCCCAGTTCAGATGGTCGGATGAGTGTGAGGCGAGCTTTTAGAATCTCAAGACAGCTCTGACTACGGCACCGATATTGGTTTTGCCCACGGGCTCAGGGCCTTATACAGTTTATTGTGATGCTTCCCGTATTGGGCTTGGTGCGGTATTGATGCAGGATGGCAGAGTCATTGCTTATGCTTCGAGGCAGTTGAAGATCCACGAGAAGAATTATCCGGTTCATGATCTCGAGTTGGCAGCCATAGTTCATGCTTTGAAGATTTGGAGGCATTACCTATATGGTGTGACGTGTGAAGTGTACACTGATCACAAGAGTCTGCAATATTTGTTCAAGCAGAAGGAGTTGAACTTGAGGCAGCGGAGGTGGTTGGAGCTATTGAAGGACTATGATGTTACTATTTTGTACCACCCGGGGAGAGCCAATGTGGTGGCCGATGCATTGAGTAGGAAGTCCGCCAGCATGGGTAGTCTTGCTTATGTTCCGGTCAGCCAGAGACCGCTTGCTTTGGATATTCAGGCCCTGGCCAATCGATTTGTGAGGTTGGACATTTCTGAGCCTAGCAGAGTGTTAGCTTGTACGGTCGCTCGTTCTTCATTATTGGAGCGTATCCGTGATCGGCAGTTTGATGATCCCCATTTGTGTGTCCTGAGAGACATGGTGCAGCGTGGAGGTGCCACGAAGGTGACCTTAGATGATGATGGTGTTTTGAGGTTGCAGGGGCGAGTTTGTGTGCTCAATGTCGATGGGATTCGAGAGTTGATCTTAGCGGAGGCCCATAGTTCTCGGTATTCTATTCACCCGGGCGCCGCGAAGATGTATCAGGACTTGCGGCAGCTTTATTGGTGGCGTAGGATGAAGAAAGATATTGTTGCATATGTGGCTCGATGTTTGAACTGTCAGCAGGTTAAGTATGAGCATCAGAGGCCTGGTGGTTTGTTTCAGAGGATTGAGCTTCCCGAATGGAAGTGGGAGAGGATTACCATGGATTTCGTTACTGGACTTCCGATGACTCGGAAGAAGTTTGATGCTATTTGGGTCATTGTTGATAGGCTGACCAAGTCAGTGCATTTTATTCCTGTTGCAGCCACTTATTCATCGGAGAGCTTAGCTGAGATCTACATCCGAGAGATTGTTCGCCTTCATGGGGTGCCAGTATCTATTATTTCGGATCGGGGTACGCAGTTTACCTCGCGCTTCTGGAGAGCAGTTCAGCAGGAGTTGGGCACCCAGGTTCAGTTGAGCACAGCGTTCCATCCTCAGACGGACGGCCAGTCCGAGAGGACTATTCAGATATTGGAGGATATGATCCGAGCTTGTATCATTGATTTTGGAGGCTCGTGGGACCAGTTTTTACCTTTAGCAGAGTTCGCCTACAACAACAGCTACCAGTCCAGCATTCAGATGGCCCCAATGAGGCGTTGTATGGTAGGCGATGTCGGTCTCCAGTCGGATGGTTTGAGCCGGGGGAGGCTCGGTTATTGGGTACAGATTTAGTTCAGGAGGCCTTGGATAAGGTCAAGATCATTCAGGACAGGCTTCGTTCGGCTCAGTCGCGGCAAAAGAGTTATGCGGATCGTAAGGTTCGAGATGTAGCTTTCATGGTTGGTAAGAAAAAGAGCCCCCCCCCCGGGTGCTTGCTCCGAGTTGTCGCCTATGAAGGGCGTGATGAGATTTGGGAAGAAGGGCAAGCTTAGCCTAGGTTCATTGGCCCCATTTGAGATTCTCGATCGTCGTGGGAGAGGTTGGCTTAAGACCTTGCTTGCTGCCGAGTCTTGTCAGTCCGTGCATACCAGTGTTTCCAATGTGTCCAAATGCTTCGGAGGTTATCCCGGCGATCCAGCCCCGGTTTAGATTTAGCACTGTCTAGTTGACCAAGGAATCTGTCTTACGAGGAGGAGCCGGTAAGCCATTCTGACCGGCAAAGGCAGGTTTCGACAGTTGCGGTTTCGAAGACGTTTATCCTTCAGTGCGTGTCCCAGTGGAGAGGTTAGCCTCCTGAAGGCATTCGACCTGGAAGTCCGAGTCTGATATGCGGAGGCCGTTCATCCTCACCTAATTTCCCGACTCAAGTACTTCTTCTTTTGTCCGTTCGAGAGAACGGTTGTTTTTGAGGTGGACGAATGTGACGACCCAAGGTCACTCACCGAGATTTCTCTCTTTCGCGTGCTACCTTGAGGCCCTTTGAAAACCTTATTTCTCTTGCCTCGATTTGCGTGCGCTGGTCCCGGGCGCGTAGGCCGGAAAGCTTATATGTTTAAATTCTGTGAAAAATTTCCAAAAATGTGGCTGTTAAAATGATTAAAGTTGACTTTGGGTCAACATTTTTGGTAAAGCGGAGCTCCCCGCGCACCCCGTGATTGACGGCCCGGAGGGTCCGTAGAAATAATTGAGACTACGGGCATATGCCCGGAGTCGAATTTCGAGTCGAGAGCCGAGAAATGAATTTTTCTGTGAAATTGGTTATTCTGAAATTATTATAAGGAAAATAAATGAAAATTGATTAAAAGATATGGTTATCAGGGCTCGTATTTTTGTTCCGACGCTGCTAAAGAGTCTTAAATATGTGTTAATGCGCTTTCCTGTAAAGTTTGGTCGGAAATTCGGGTGTCCATTTTGACATGTTTCGGGAACGCTAAATATCTTAAAGTGTAGAATTTAGAGACAGGTTCTGAAATGAAAAGTGGATGATTTTGAAGGTTGATTGATTGATATTTGATGTTATTTTGGGAGTTGATCGCGTCGACCTAAGTTCGTAGGATGTTTATTGAAGAGTAGTGTGTGTGTTGTTTGGTTTAGGAGCCCCGAGGGCTCGGAGATGGATTCGGAGGTCGTTCGGGGTAGTTTTTTACACTTAGAAAACTAGCAGATTTCTGCAATTTTTGCAGCAGCGAGTCCGCTTTCTTCGCGGGTTCGCGGTGTCCAGTCACGCGTTCGCGAAAGGCTTCAGTGGTACCCTCTTCATTCGCGTTCACAGGGACAAAACCCCGCCGTCCCGCATAGCCCAGGCTTCCCACTCCCCCGCGTTCGCTGCGAGTCTCTCTCGTGTTTCTGCGTACTAGCCAGTCCCAGACCCCAGCCCCTTCTTTTACGCGTTCGCGATTAGCACCTCGCGTTCGCGATGCCTTAAACCATCCACCCTTCGCGAACGCGTCCTCATTCACGCGAACGCGAAGGGCATTTTTGCCCAGCGAATTTTTAAGTTCAAAACAAAATCAGTCGCTCGGGATTTAGCCATTTCTTCATACGAGCTCCTCTCTCTAACACTCTATAGGCGATTTTGAAGAGCTTCTTTCTCCATAGCCTCTTAGGTAAGTGTTCTTAACTTCATTCCCTCTTAATTTCTTCCACTAATCACTAATTTCCTAGCCCTAAATCATGAATTCAAAGTAGAAAATGGGGGTTTTGGGTAGAGTTAGGGCTTTGGGGATTTTGGGTGATTCAACCTCAATTTGGGGTCGAATCTTGAAATAAATTATATATTTGAACTCGTGGGGTTATGGGTGATCGGGTTTTGGTCCGAGCCTCGAGTTTGGACCATGTGGGCCCGGGGTCGAATTTTGGTGTTTTTGGAAGAATGATAGGAATTTCATTTCTAGGCTATGGGATTATGTTTTTGAGCCCTTATTGATATTATTGAACTAATTATGCCTAGATATCATTGTTTCGGAGTTGGATTGTAGAGGAAAGGCAGTATTAGAGCGTTGATTGCTATTCTTGGACCGAGGTAAGTGTTTGTTCTAACTTTGGTAAGAGGGAATAGGATTAGGATATTATTTGCTAATTGCTAAATGAAGAGTACGGTGTATAGGTATGGTGACGGTTATCTATACACCGGAGTCTAGCATGACCGTGGGTCTTAACTGTGTTTGAACCGGACTTTGTGTAACATCTTTCTTATTTGATTGCTAAGTTTCCTATAATGTGAATGTTTGAGGAGGAATTGCGATTGGTATATTATTGGATCGTTGTCTCGTACTAGAATTTGATAATTGAGAAAGAAGTGACTAAAAGAGAAAGTGTTGTGACTTTTCCCTTGCCGGGACACGTAGTCTATTATTGTTGTTGCTCCCTTGCCGGGATATTTGGGCTGTTAGTTGTACCCTTGCCGGGTTAAACCGTTATGTTGTTGAATTTCCCCCTAATGGGGCCTCCATTAGAAAGATTATATGTATATATATTATGAAATGGGATCGTGTGGCACGCCGACCACTTATATATTATGAATTGGGATCGTGTGGCGCGCCCACCACTTATATATTATGAATTGGGATCGTGTGGCACGCCGACCACTTATATATATATATATATATATATTATGAAATGGGATCGTGTGGCACGCCGACCACTTATATGTTATGAAATGGGATCGTGTGGCACGCCGTCCAGTTATGAATTAAGAAATGGGATCGTGTGGCGCGCCGACCACTTATACATGACGTCGAGTGTCACGACCTAGCTCCTATTAGTAGGCGCCATCACGACTCCCGAGGGTGGGAAATCCGGGTCGTGACACTCGACGTCAATTAATGTCTCTAATTTACTTCACCCAATGAATTAAGCTTTTGTATTAAATTCCTTGTAATGAGCCGACCAGTCGTTTTACTTTTTAGAACCCCGTTCCCCTAATTGAGATTCCCTGTAGGTGCTTTTACTGCTTTATGACTTGTGAAGATGGTTAGTTCGGAATTTGGAAGAGTTCGAGTTGAAATTGAAATACTAGGTTCCTTAAGTTGGCCTTAAAAGGCTAAGTTTGACTTTGGTCAATGTTTTGAGTAAACGACCTCGGAATCGGGATTTGACGATTCCAATAGGTTGGTATGATGATTTTAGACTTGGGCGTATTTTCGGATCGGGTTTTGGATGACTCGGGAGCGTTTCGGCGCCTAATAGTGAAAGTTGGTTCCTTGAAGGCCGCTGAAGTTCTTTAAATTTCGTTTGGAGTAGGTTTTGGTGATACCGAGGTCCAAATGGGATTCCGAGACCGGGAATAATTCTGTAATATTTTAAGACTTGCACGCAAAATTTTGCATCATTCCGAGTTGACTTGATAAGAATCGGACGCGCGGAAGTGTTTTTAGAAATTTTTGAGTTCATGAGTTAATCCATGCGTTTTGGCGTCCGATTCGTGGTTTTTGATGTTATTTCAGTGTTTAGATTGGGCGAGTGAGTTTGTGTGATATTTTTAGACTTGTGAGGATGTTTAGTGTTGAGCCTCGAGGGCTCGAGTGAGTACCGGACGTTCGGAAGGATGAGGAAAAGCTCCAGTTTTGTGGTGTTTCTAGGCTGGAGTTGCAGGTCTCGCAAATGCGAAGTTTTGATCGCATTTGCGAAGAGCCATTCGCATTTGCGAAGATCCTACCGCTTTTGCAAACTGGCCCTCTACGCATTTGCAAAGTTTTTGGTCGCATTTGCGATCATGGCAGAAACGGCCAGCCTTCGTATTTGCGATTGTTTTCTCGCATTTGCGACACCTGCGACCTGTGCAGCAGCTTTTATTGCGGGACTTAGCTTTATTTCCCCCCATTTCCCACTTGGTCTTGGGCGATTTTGAGAGCATTTTTGAGAGGGGTTCCATCAACACCAAGAGGGAAGTGATCCCTATAGATTCTTTAGCTAAATACACGAATCATAAGTAGATTTAACATGGAAAATGGTAGGATTCATGGGATTTTTGAGGAAAAATCTAGGGTTTTGATAAAAATGGGATTTGACCACGAAAATGGTTATGGAATTTGATAAAAATCATATATTTGAGTTCATGAGATTATGGGCAACAAATTTCTTCGAAAATTTCCGGAATCCGGGCACGCGGGCCTGGGGGTGAATTTTGGAAATTCTTCAATCGGGGTTGGGTAATCATTTTAATAGTTAGGGTATAAACTTTTGAGTATAAATTGACTATCTTATGTAATATTTGACTAGTTTCGAGTCGTTTTTCACCAAATTGAGGGTTTGAGCACAATCTTGGATCGAAAAGTAGGCCTTGCGACAAGGTAAGTCTCTTTTTTAACCTTGTAAGAGGGAATTAACCCCATAGGTGAACTTAAATTAATATGTGCTTCTATTTGTGGGGGCTACATATGCACGAGGTGACAAAAGTCCGTACGTAACTACTATTCATGCTTATGTCCGAGTAGTTTTAGGTTTACACTATACTTTGTTGACACCGTGACCTGTTTATGCTTATTAATTGTCTAGAATAAAGCTGAGCTTGAGGATTTCAAGATTTTAAAAGTTTCTAGTTGAATTTCTTGTTTTGAAAAAAATTGAGGGATATCATGATAATTTGAGAAATCTATGTTGAACCGCGTCGCAAGTATATTTCACGAGCGGGTTAAATTTCCACTACTCTTATGGGAGCGGACAGATCGCTTCGGCAGGTTAATAGATGCATCTATGGTTCGTGCTGTTCGACCCTCGGCAGTGCACAATATATGTATATGTATATTTGGGTCGGGCCGTACGTCCTCGGTATAATTCGTGCGTAATGATATTAGAAGCCCTATTATATTTGATATTGTTTTATTGGCTTAAGAGGTTAAATAGTTAGATGAGGGAAATGACTTGGTTCTTACTTACGATAAAAGAATTGTTTGTTTATTTCTTGCTTTGAGTTTTATTATCATTTTTGTATACCATGTTTAATTAGAACTTCATATTATTATATTGTTGGCCCATAGTAAGTGTCGAAGTCAACCCCTCGTAACTACTTCTTCGAGATTAGACTAGATACTTACTGGGTACATGTTGTTTATGTACTCACGCTACACTTCTGCACTTAATGTGCAGGATCTGAGGCAGGTGCATCTGGATATCAGTCCGGCACGCACACTTGATTACCACTTCGAGACTTCGCGGTGAACTGCCTTCCGAGCCGTTCTACAGCAACCACAGTCTTTCTTTTGCTTATACTTTTTTGTCTATTTCACTTCAGACAGCAGACTAGTATTTTTTTGTATATTCTACTAGAATGCTCATACACTTGTGACATCAGGTCTTGGCATACACACTAGTAGACTTGTGGTTTTGGTTTTATTCAATGATTATGATTGCACTCAGCTGCTTTCGTGTTATTTATTTTAAATCTATTATTTCTTAAATATTTTTAATTTAAGGAAAGTTTAATTACTTGGAAAAATCTTTTAGATAGAGGAATAACGTGACTAGTTCATAGTTGGCTTGCCTAGCGGTGGCATTAGGCGCCATCACGGCCTATTATAGAATTGGGTCGTGACAACATGGTATCAGAGAACTAGGTTCACGTAGGTCTCACAAGTTATGAGCAGGCCTAATAGAGTTGCGGATCGGTACAGAGACGTCTGTACTTATCTTTGAGAGGCTATATGGTTTTAGGAAACTACTATTTATTCATCTCATATTCTGCAGATGATGGTGTACTAAGTTTCTTTTCTTATTCTCTCACACATGGTTAGAACGCGCACGACAGATGTTCCTGACCCGGAGGAGCTGCTCCCCCTGTTGCTCGAGGCCGAGGCCGGGGGAGGGCACTAGCCCAAGGTAGGGGCGAGGATGTCCCAGAGTTGCCCCAGTTGTACCCCTCGCGGGTCCAATAGAGGATCCTATTGTTGAGGAGCAGGGCGAGGTTCCCGCAGCATTGCCAGCCCTGGTCGATTTCATGACAGCACCGGGCTTTCAGGAGGTCATGGGCTGTATGCTACGGTTCATGAATTCTGTGACCCAGGCTGGTTTATTTCCAGCAGACCTAGCCACATCTCAGGCGGGAGGGGGAGCACAGACCCCTACTGCTCAGGCTCCTAGGCATGCAGCTGCTGTATATCAGACCCCGGGCACACTACCCGTGGGTGGAGCCTAGCCAGTTGCACCAGCTATACTTGAGCCTAGACTAGCTGCGACCGGCGAGCCGCAGAAGCTACTGGATATATGGACCAGGCTTCACCCTTCGATCTTCAGGGGTGAGCGACATGAGGATCCCCAGGACTTCATCGATAGGTGCAGGGACAGACTGCACAACATGAGTATATTGGAGTCCCACGGGGTGGATTTCACTACCTTTCAGCTCAAGGGCAGGGCCCGTAGATGGTGGAAGTCTTATCTTCTTGGCACACCAGCAGATTCTCCTCCCATGACTTGGGACCAATTTACACGCCTTTTCTTGGATAGGTATATCCCACCCCCAGAGGGAAGAGTTGCGATGTCAGTTTGAGCAGCTCCAGCAGTGTCAGATGTTAGTGACCGATTATGAGGCAAGATTCTCTGTGTTGTCTGGCCATGCACTTATGATACTTTCTACTGACGCAGAGAGAGTGCGGATGTTTGTTGCGGGGTTGTACTCCGGTATTCAAGCTATTATGGCCTGTGAGGTTAAGATGGGGACTTCTTATCAGCTAGTAGTGGAGATAGCCCGGAGGATTGAGGGTTACCGTCAGCGAGGTAGAGAGGGGATGCAGCGAGACAAGCAATTCCGTTTTTCCGGAGAGTTTAGAGGTGCCCCGACTAGGGGCAAAGGTCAGTATGGGAGGGGTCAGTCTAGCAGGCCCACATATCGAGCACCACCACCTCCTCGGGGTGCTCCTGCGCGACCCTATTTCAGTGCCATGCCAGAGAGTTCTCACCGCCCACCAGCTATTTCCCTGTTTCAGTGCCATGCGTGACCCTATTTCAGACAACAGACTAGTATTTTTTTTGTATATTCTACTAGAATGCTCATACACTTGTGACACCAGGTCTTGACACACTAGTAATCTAAATTACAATCTTTTTAATTTAAGAAAAGTTTAATTACTTGGAAAAATCTTTTAAAAAAAGGAATCGCATGACTAGTTCACAGTTGGCTTGCCTAGCGGCGGCGTTAGGCGCCATCACGACTTATTATAGAATTGGGTCGTGACATTCTTCGATTTTTTTTCACATAGTATTACAAAGACATCTATAGAAAAGTTCCTAAAATTTGGTCTCGTTTATCCGTTACTTTTGAATTCTGACTTAAATATTTAGATTCTTTACACATGGCCTAATATGCACAAAGAACAAAATAGTTGAATCACTATGAATGGAAAAAGAATAAGAGTTGTCACACTCGCAAGCAATCGTATCCTGAGAATTTTTGGTATCAAGATATCATTTATATGCGGCAAAAACTTCTTTATAATAATCTGATTTGTTTGTTGCTATAATGAAAAACTGTTATAAAGAATGCATAATATATATAACATAATATGAAAAATCAGGTCTAAAGAAAATAGACTATTATAATAAAATTATATTATAGAAAAGTCTAAATTGTATATTAATAAGTAGCGATCGATTATATGGTTAGTGGTGCATTACGAAGAGAAAATGTTTAGACAGGTGTGCCCAAATTAAATTAGATTCTTAAAGTCTAAGATACTAGAGCAATAACAAGGGAAAGATTGGTGCATGACCTCTTGGGGTCGGCAGAAGATAGTGGATTTTGATCTTGTTTGTTACCTGTAAAATTTCGACCACCCAACACAAGATTTGGTGCACATGTTTCCACCACATATATTACAGTTGGGTGCTTAAAAGCTTAATTTGATGTGATGCTTTTGTCTTCAATTATTTTTAGCTTTAGGAGTTAAAAAGGGTAGTATTATACATAAAGTATTTAGTATTTACACAGGGTCCGAAAAAGGGTCGAATCCAAGGAGTGTGATGTAGATCGACAACTTATCTTAATGCAAGTATTAGTGGTTGTTTCCTAATACTTGTATTAAGGTAAACTGTCTACCTGATATTCTTTGGTGCTATTTTTTTTCAAACCCTACTGGAACGCGAAATACTTAGTGCATGCCGCCCTCTAGGAGTTAGATCAATAGAATTGGGTACTAACGGACTACTGGTCGCTGGTGACAGGAATCAATAGAAAAACCATGTGAAGTGATTCCTTCTATCCGCCAAATGCCACGCCACTTTATTAGGTTTAAAAAAGAAAAGGTGTTAAATGATACACTTTTTTATTGGCTATACTTCATCCATTATTTTAGAATTTTGAGTTAGATGTTCATATTCTTATTCATATTAACATCAAATTTTAGTAAACTCATATTCACAACTAATTCTCTGTACTATATATTGTTAGACTTAGACCCGGATTATATCTTGCATAATGATCACCTATCGCATTAAGGTTTGGATTGAGTGCTCAATTTTTAGCAAAAGGTGATTATTATTTTTATAAAATCAATATGGGTAAATCAGAACCCAATTGTAGGTAATTTTAGTTATGCAAACATAAAAGACATATCTCTCTCCATAATGTCAACTTCCTCGATCGATCGGCCAAACAAGTTCAAAATCAATTCAGTCTATGCATTAAGAAGGAAGTTGAGCCAATACGTGAAATTTTTATCTAAAACTTCTTTCTATTTATGGAATTAAAGTCTATAAAAACGAACATTTGGCTGCCTAATCACGCATGTGTAAGGTGCTTTTGAGTTCTTTACAATTTGTATCCTTAACATATTTATTTCACCTTATCCTATTGCTTAATTTCTATTAATTCGCACCTTAATCTCTTTAATTCTTTGCCAAATAATAAATAGTTCTATTAGTTTCGCGAAATATGCAAAATGCATATACTAATATTTTCCTAAATTTATTTCATCTACATAGAGTTAGGTGTGTATTGGTCAAAATTTGGGGATTTGGCGACAGTGGATAAGCCAGACCGCAGACGGGGTCGACCACGGTGTGATAATTGAAGATTGCTCTCGAGAAGACTGATGCCGAAGACCGGCAGTTGAGATGAAGGAATAACGGTAGCATGGGTTCAGATATGGATATAAGGAATATTCCCTCGAATATTTCTTATTTTGTACCTTTTTAGGGTTTTTGGGAAATATCCCTTATAAATAGGAAGAGATATAGAACAAAAAGGGGATCTTCACTTTATGGGAAGAAAAACACTCTGTAAAAGATTGACCTCAAAGAATATACTAGAGTTGTCTTGTTCATTGATTACATTATTCAAACATACGTTTTCAGTTCTATACTCACAGGATCCAAAGATCCCTGAAGTTTCCTTGATTCCCCTCTTTCCACGCTGTTGTCAGGGGAAAGAACCATCCGAATCTTACAATAATTGGGTAGTAAATTCCTTGTTGTTATACTAGTCACATTTACTAATTATATTTATGGTACATTTATGTTGCCGCATTTATGAGCATTTAATCAGCTCAAACACATTAGCTAACGTCGTTCATCTTGCCTACTTCATATAACCTTTGGTCTGGATTTTATTATTCTTAACTAAGATTCACCCCTCTTCTCGTCATTAATTGGTTTAATCGAAAGGCTTAACACTTTTTGGTCAAACAATTTGGCGCCGTCTGTGGGGAGTTTTTAGTTAAAATTTTAGTTTCTTCTAATCATAAAAAGGGACGGCCACCTTTTCCTCGTTTGCATAAGCTAACAATGGCAGGAAAAGGAGATGCAAGACAAAAAGCCATAGCAGGTGTCACTACGAACATTTTGAACACTATCAACGAGGATGGCAGGGAAGACAATGAGAATGTGACGCCAAGCGTTATGCCCAGGCGGAGCGACTCACCCCCTCCTCATGAAAGTGTAACTGCATCACGCGAAATAGGAGCTTCCACGTCCACATCTGAGGAAGCGCCACCAGCAGTGAAGAAATTGTTGGAGGAGTGGCAGACAAGTACCCTCAATGACATACTCGACAAACCCGTTCAAAGAGCGAACCAAAATGCCGCGCCGGCAGATGTCATAACAACCACCGATGAGCGACGAGCTCCCCCAACAGGTAACACTCACACCATTGTTGATGCACGCAATGATGCACTGACATACATTTTAAAGAAAATAGAAGAAATGGAAAACGAAAATAAAGCTCTCCGCGACTAGATGAGAGAACATCAAGAAAGGGTCGATAAAATACCGGGCGCCCCGAAACTGCTACCAAAACGAGATGTTGGCCGATTCGTCGAACAACCGTATAGCGAGGAGGAGGCCCCGCATGCCATACCCACGACCTTTAAAATATCACCATATTTGAAGATATATGATGGCACCACAGACCCAGAAGACCACATCATTCACTATGTCACAGCAGTAAAGAGTAACGATCTATCAAAGGAGCAAGTACCGTCAGTATTATTAAAAAAGTTTGGCGAAACCCTAACCGGACCAGCACGGTCTATAACAACGTTTGAAGAAATGGCTGATAAGTTCGTCACCGCCCACGCTGGAGCTAAGAAAGCGGAGGCCATGATGAACAACATATTCGCCGTTAGGCAATCGCCAGGCGAGGGACTCAGGGACTTCCTCGCTCGGTTTAACAGGGTGAGGATGAGCTTACCAAACGTATTGGAAGGAATGGTGGTGGCAGCCTTCCAAAATGGGTTCAACAGAAGTGGGTCAAAGGCAACCAGGAAGTTGTTAAGCACGCTCATGAAATACCCTCCCACCACTTGGGAAGAAATTCACAATGCCTACTGTGCCAAGGTGAGAGCAGACGATGATGACCTTAACGGTCCAACCCAACATTTAACGTCTATCCAAATAGATCCAAGGAAAGACCGCCGTAATGACAGTCGAAGAGATCAGTCTGGACCACGCCTCAACCAAGATATGCATCAAGCCTATGTTAGAACCACCATTCCACCATCCCCTCGACAAATGAAAGGGCTGTCCAGGCCGCACACAGGGACTCAGCAAAATGAAAGAGGTATGCCCCCACTCTTATTCGCTCACAATTTTTGTGTTTCTCCTTCAGAAGTAGTGTACGCACTAGAGAAGCTTGGTACGAAGGTGAAGTTGCCTAAAAAAATGAAGTCCGACCCCAGTACCCGAAAGTCGAACGTCCTTTGTGAATTTCACTAGGAGTGGGGTCACAAAACTGAGGACTGCATAGCCCTGCGGCAAGAAGTGGTTAACATGCTGAACCAAGGGCACCTAAAGGAGTTAATGAGTGACCGAGGATGAGCCAACTTTGGCTGCGGACGAGAACAACACCAGGGCCCTCTAAAGCCGCCCTCTCCTTCCCGCACCATTCAAATGATCATTTGTGGAGGCGACGAAGCAGCAATCAACCACATAAATTTACCACCACACACAAGCTGAAGCGGTCAATCACTCACGATCGGTATGATGACCTCGAAGAAAGTATCATCTTCGATAAGTCAGATACCAACGGTTTGATTTTTCCTCACTCCGATGCTCTTGTCATTACTTTGCATATTTCAGATACTGATGTTAAAAGAATAATGGTAGATGACGGAAGCGGCGTGTGTATTATCCATCCTTGAGTGCTCGCACAAATGTGACTCGAGGGCAAGATAGTACCACGTTGAATAACACTAACGAGTTTTAACAATGCAGTCGAACGAACCTCAGGAGAAATAACACTGCCCGTCCTTGCCGGAGGCATCACCTTAGAAATGACGTTCCGTGTTATGAACCAGGACACAGCTTACAACACAATCATAGGACGACCATGGATACACGCCATGAGGGCTATCCCGTCCAGTCTGTACCAAGTAATCAAATTCCCTACCCCGTGGGGAATATCCAGCATCCGAAGCGAACAATGCACAGCCCAAGAATGCTATCGCATCGCCCAAGATTACACATTCACCCAACAACTAGAAGGAACAAGCTCATAAGCATAGCAATTAACGAAGTTGGGTTCCGAACTCGACGATCAGAAAGACGTAATTAAGGACCCCGACATCGTGGAGACCGCAGGATCGACAATAGAAGATCTCGATCCCGTCCAACTGGATAGCAGCGACAATAACAAAAAGGCCTATATAGGCCATAAGTTCTTCGAGCCAGGTAAATTTCATGAATTTTTAACCAATAATGCCGATCTGTTTCCTTTTTCCCACGCAGATATGCCAGGGATTCCGAAAGACGTCGCCACGCACAGATTGAACACTGATCCATTCTACCCCCGGTATGCCAAGCGAGAAGAAAATTCAACGCCGCAATCAACGAGGCCGTCAGTGAGGAAGTGGATAAACTACTCGCTAACGGCTCCATCCGAGAATCAAAATATCCTCAATGGGTTGCCAATGTAGTCATGGTCAAAAAGAAAAATGGGAAATGGCGGATGTGCGTGGATTTCACGGACCTAAACAAGGCCTGCCCAAAGGACTCCTTTCCTCTGCCTCATATCGATCAGCTCATTGATGCAACGGCAGGGCAAGAGTTGTTGAGTTTCTTGGATGCCTACTCAGGCTACAAACAACCAAATCCTCATGGAGGAAGAGGATCAAGAGAAGACTACTTTCATCACCCATCAAGGAACGTACTGTTATCGAGTCATGCCATTTGGCTTGAAGAACGCAGGGGGGAAACTTACGAAAGATTGGTGACCAAAATGTTCAAGAACCAGCTCGGCAAAACTATTGAGGTTTACATAGACGACATGTTAGTCAAATCGAGAAGGAAGGAAGATCATATCGACCACCTGAAAGAAGCAATCGAAATATTGAGGCAGTACGGTATGAAGCTGAACCCCGAAAAATATGCTTTTGTCGTAACTTCAGGCAAGTTCCTCGGGTTCTTGGTATTACAAAGAGGTATCAAGGTCAATACCGACAAAATCAAGGCCATTGAGGGAATATCCGAAGTGTTAACCAGCAAAAAATAGGTACAAAAGTTGACAGGTCGCATAGCTGCCCTGTCAAGATTCATCTCGCGACCCTCCGGCAGATGCCACAAGTTCTTTAATGTGCTCAAAAAAGACAACGGGCTCCAATGGAATGCAGAATGCATCGAGGCCTTGAAAGAATTAAAGGCCTACTTGTCATCTCCCCTGCTACTCGCCAAAGCAGAACCCTGTGAACCCCTCCTTATATACTCGCCGATTTTAGCGCCAAAATAATAACCGAGGTCGAAAAGGAAATTTCACGGACCTCGTCCGATCTGCCTGACCTATGGATCCTATACACTGATGGCGCATCCAACGTGTCAGGATCTGGACTAGGACTCGTACTCGAGGTCCCAACAGGCGAAGTCATTCGCCAGTCCATACGGTGTCCTGATATGACTAACAACGAGGCCGAGTATGAGGTCGTAATTGCAGGATTGAAACTAGCTCTCAAATACAGAGCATGCCGAGTCATCCTTAGATGCAACTCACAACTCGTTGTCAACCAAGTCACAGGGACTTTCCAAATCAAAGAATAGAGGCTACAAAGGTACCAGGTAGAAATTCATAAATTGCTACCGAAATTCGATGAATGTCGACTCGATCAGATACCTTGAGCACAATATATCGAAGTAGACGGCCTTGCCAAATTAGCAGCGGCCACCAAGAACATCACAAACGAAAACGTGGTCATCCTCCTGCATTCATCAATAGACCAACTCGAGGTACACTCTGTAAATTTGACTTGGGACTGGCGCAACCGTATTATAACATATTTTGCAGGAAGGAACACTCCCGACAGACAAAAAAAAGCCAAAAAGCTTCGAATGCAGGCGGCCTAATACAGCCTCATAAGTCACGACTTATACAAAAGAACGTTTGGAGGCCCCTTAACGAAGTGCCTAGGGCCGAATCAAACAAGACGCGTACTCGAGGAAGTACACGAAGGCCACTGCGGTGCCCATACCGGCAATTAGGCCCTCGTCAGATGCCTCATTCGAGCAGGATATTATTGGCCCACAATGGAAAAGGGAAGCCGCCGATTACGTCAAGAAATGCTAACAGTGCTAGAGATATACCCCTATGAAAAACCAAGTGGGCGAGCACCTCCATTCTGTTACATCGCCATGGCCATTCATCAAATGGGGAATGGATATAGTCGAACCCCTCCCAGCAGGGCAAGGTGATGTACGTTTTCTTTTAGTTTTGACTGTCTATTTCTCCAAATGGGTAGAAGCAGGTACGTTCGCCCAACTACGCGAACAGGAAGTTATCACATTCATATGGAGAAACATCATATGCCGCTTCGGCATCCCCAAAGAAATCACCTGCGACAATGGACCCCAGTTCACCGGAAAGAAGATCGCCGAGTTCTTCCAAAAATGGCACATCAAGCGAATACTCTCCACGCCATATCACCCCGCCGGCAACAGACAGGCCGAATCCTCCAACAAAATAATACCGAACATCTTGAATAAAAAAAACTTGAGGATGCCAAGGGACTATGGACAGAATTACTCCCAGAGGTACTGTGGGCATACCGCACCACGCTGAAAACAAGCACAGGAGAAACGTCATACTCACTAGTCTACGGGACTGATGCCATGATACTGGTTGAGGTCAGTGAACCCAATCTGAGATACTCCAACGAAAGTGGGCCGAGCAATGGCAGAAACAAAAAACAAGACCTCGACGAAGCAGAGGAGTGAAGAGACATGGCTTACGTAAGAATGGTAGCCGAAAAACAACAAGCAGAACAGTACTACAAAAAAATGCCAAAGTACGACCACTCAAAGTCGGAGACTATGTACTCAAGGCTAAAACACAAGCGAGCAAAGATTCGAAAGAAGGCAAACTAGGAACCTATTGGGACGAGCCATATAAGATCACGACGACAGCAAATAAAGTATCTTTTCAACTAGAAACTATGGAAGGAAAACTACTACAAAACTATTGGAACATCGCCCACCTCAAATACTTCAACTTTTGAAAACAGACGCCCCCGCATCGTACTTTTTTTCCCTCATCCGAGTTTTGTCCCAATTGGATTTTCTCAGAGAGGTTTTTAATGAGGCGATAAAGGGATGTCTCAAAGTTCAAGTATAATTCATCGCCTCGCCTGCCGACTACTTCTCTAGGCCGTACGATGAAGGGACTGGATACATGGAAACTTCTCCAATATATGTATGGAATGAAGAACGCTTGTAATATTCTCCAATGAATGAAATAAAGCAGCATATTTTACTCTCCACCACGATATTCTTCAGTGAATGAAATAAAGCAGAATTTTTACTCTCCACCAAGTCTCTTCACACTACACATTCGACCTCGCTCGAACTATTTTGCATTCGACCTTGCTCGAATCGCCAACACATTCTACCTCACTCGAATTATTTTACATTCGACCTTGCTCGAATCGCCACACATTCGACCTCGCTCAAATTATTTTGCATTCGGCCTTGCTCGAATCGCCAACACATTCGACCTTGCTCGAATTATTTTGCAGTTGGCCTTGCTCGAATCGCCAACACATTCGACCTCGCTCGAATTATTTTACATTCCTCCTTGCTCGAATCGCCACACATTCGACCTCGCTCGAATTACTTTACATTCGACCTTGCTCGAATAGCCACACATTCGACCTCGCTCGAATTATTTTGCATTCGACCTCGCTCGAATCGCCACACATTCGACCTCGAATTATTTTGCATTCGACCTCGTTTGAATCGCCACACATTCGACCTCGCTCGAATTATTTTACATTCGACCTCGCTCGAATCACCACACACTCGACCTCGCTCGAATTACTCACATTCGACCTCGCTCGAATTAATTTAAGATCTACGACCGACTACGCCAAAACACTGCACGCAAGCAGCCAAAAAAGTCAGGGACTTAACCGCATAGCAAACAAAAAGACAACGACAATCCGGAAGTACATAGCAAAAAGGTAATCATTCCATTACAACTATCATACTACAAAACATTTTACAAAGGGCCCAAAGACGCCCTCACAAAATAGCAGGACAAAACAAAAATAAGTACAACGGCTTTAAACCGCATCATCCCCATCGGCATACTCATCATTATACCAAGAATCGGGGGCGAGCTTGTCCGCATCATCATCAACATCATCCCCGCCAGGCATACCGGAGGCATAACCACAAGCTTCACGGGTCGACCATTCTTCCTTTTTCGGCACGAGTCAATTCCTCGACCTTAACGCTCAACTCGCCCCTCAGGTCGACAACCTCTATTTCCCTCCGCTCAAGCTCAGCAGTCAAGGAAGCCACCCGCGCTTGAAGGTCGGTGTTCTTAGCCATCACCCCTTGCTCACCTCGAGTTCATCCTCCTTGGCCTTAAGAGCCGCCTCAAGCTCGCTGCATCAACCTATGGCTTTCATCAGCTTATCATCCTGCTCCTTCAGCTCCTCAACTTTCTCACCAACTCCTCCTCCTTGTGTTTGAGCCCATCACGAAATAGTTGAAACTCGCTATCTTGGTTAAAGACGTCGGCCAGCGTTCGGTGCATCGTACGATACTCTTTGTACTTAGAGGTCACCTTCTTAAAAATGGCCGTCCTCCGCTCATTCCGCCGGTCATGCTCGATCCCCATAATGAGAGTCTGACATGCAAAAGAAAGATGTCAGCATAAGCAGATTACGCAGGCGAAAGAAATCCTAACATTAAAAAACACATACTCGCAAGCCATGCCAGAAATACTCAGCGATAGCTCTGCATCACTCATTATCTGTAGCGCCGCATTCTCAGAAGCTGCACACAAGGGGGCAAAGGACGGCACCTCTCGTTCAGAGTTAGACAAAAGGTCATACCCACGAGAATGATTATGTGCCGGTTAGGACCCTCCTTCCTCACTTCCACACAAGTGTTCCTCTCCAAGAAAGCCCGCACCTCTTCAGGATCGATGTTCGAGCCTGAACCGTCATCCCCTGCAGGTACCGTTCCATCTCCTCCGGCCGCCGACAACGTGCCACCTTCTGCGGTCCGTCCAGGTTCACCCCTTCATGTACTCCCTCGTCCCTAGAGGACCTCCCCGCCATAATAATATCTGCCATAAAAGTGGCCCCTACGTCTGGCACAAGTGTGGGCGCTGCTCCCGGAGCAGTGATTTACCTCGGTTTAATACTAGTGACGATGTCCTTCCCAAGCTCTATTCTATGCCTCTTTCTCGATGGCGACTCCTCTCCATTAGAAGACTCGTCTAGAAGGTGGTAGATAGGCCGGGAAGAGATCACATCCTGTACAGCAACACTCTGAGGGGGGTAATCCCTCATTGAAGGAGCTCGAGTACGACCTCTGTTGGCCCAAGATCAGTTGAAGTTTTGAAGAATGACAAATGAACTCAGTGAAGGACCAGGTCAATCTTAGGAGACATAGTTGTTATGGCCCATGCACATGAGATGCACGTGAAGAAGATAAGTCCTTGGGGATCAAGCAGCATTATCTTCTGAATATCTTCTGAACTGATCGAAAAGATTGCATATGGGATAAGGAGAAGATGTCTCCTTATGAGAAGAGAACACATCCGGATAAGGGTTGGAGTTTGGATTGGTCTAGGACTCAAACTCAATAGAGGATCAGAAATTGAGTCACAATCCAACTCTAATTACTAATCTAATAAATAACTGAGTTGTTCTCTTTTACAGGTATGCACATACGCTGAAGTTAAGCAAAATTGAGAGCAAAAGAGCAAGGCTATTTTGCAAGCAATTTATGTGAGATTGAGTGTGCACGCCTGCAGCTACTTGAACAAGATAGAAGAACCAGTTCCATTGTGTTTATTCTTATTCTAGTTCAATTGTAGTAGGTGATTTAAAACTTGTACCTTTCCAGCTTTCATAGAAGCAATTGTATTAGGTACTTTGAGTATTCAAGTTAGAGTTAACTTGAAAGTGTCGCAACAGTTGAGGCTGTGT
>NW_017670710.1:402489-430722 GCF_001879085.1 Nicotiana attenuata | reverse complement strand
ACTCTGGTTACACAATGGCCCCTGCCAGTTTGGGCGAATTTCCTTTGCCTCAGCCCAATGAGGTAGGATACGTCTCAACTCAGAGCTGTCACACCTCCTTTTATAATACAATATAATAAAGGGAGTTATTTCCAACTTGAAGTGACAATCGGAACGGGATCTATTATTAAGATTTCAGAGTCGCCACTTGGGAAATTAATGGTGTCCCAAGTCACCGATTAAGTCCCGATCCGAGGAAATTATGACTCTGTTAGCAGTCCGCGAACCAGAACTCCGAGTAGGAAATTCTGTTAACCCGGGAGAAGGTATTAGGCATTCCCGGGTTCTGTGGTTCTAGCACGGTCGCTCAACTGTTGTATTTGCTTTTATCTGATTCCAAAACATGTTCTAACTCATGTGCTTTTATTAGTAAACCACTTTTATTATTTTTTATGAGAATTGCAACGCCGTGAAAATGCATCTCGAACCACGTCGCACCAGTGCACCCGTAATTGTTAACACACTTTGACTACGTTGAGATTTGGATTTGGGTCACATAAATGTGCACCCCAATTCAGGAAAGTGATATTATTAAAGTACGCACCTAAAGCCACTACGCGTTTTTATTGTTTTGGGGAAGGTCGTGAAATTCGCTAAACGACCTATCCCGAAGTCTAAATATTTCACTTAAGCATTTGTCAAGGGACCCGCGATTTATTTGCTTAGCGACCTTGAGAAACTTGAGAAAACACTATTAAGTATTCTACTAACAAGAGAAGGCCCCAATCAAGTAGTATGTCCATGTATTATTGCCAAGATACCCACATAGGTGTTGAACTAAAACAAAATACCTAAGGAAGCGTTCGAATTTGTGGGCCTTAAAGCAGGCCCCTACGAGAATTCAGGCCTTAAAACAGGCCTTAAATGTTCAATAAATAGTTGCTGTCCAGACATGGGCCTTGTAGTAAGCCCAATAAGGAGACATTGCTAATTGCAAAATCAGCCTAGCCTGGAGACAAGCCCGACCTAGTATCCTTGTCATAGTTGGGCTGTTTGTTTGGCCCAGACATGGGCACAAAGACACTACTTTAAACCTGGGCCTGTGTCGACGAGCCGAAGCTCAAATTGTGAAAAACTCAGCCACTAGCCTTAAGTCATACGAAAACAAAATCAATTAAATGTGAGACATGCTGAATCTACACTAAATAACTTGCAACTAATTAGTAGCATCTTGTTTTAATTATAGTTTGTGCCCAGGCTTGTAGATAATCACAGGTCTTTGGTATTTCTAATGCGTGGATCCTATTTTAAACTAACAGATTCCAAAGAGCTAATTTGACACTTATCATTGGCCGGTTTTAAAATACTATTTCGAACTCTATTGGCCTACCAACATGAATCATCACGAAAGGTTACAACCAAGTAATATGAACGTTCATAGCTTTTACAGTTCATACAAATTTCAGCTTAAACTAAACAGTCCAATCATGTCATTAACCGCGGAAAGTAGACATTAGATTCTAGCATGTGAATTGCTATAATCAGAATAAAACTCATTGCACAGTCCATATGTACAGTCCAGTTATACAGTCCAGGGTATACAATGTAAAATTTAAAGCAAGCTTAACAAATGCAAACCCATGAGTATTTATCCTAGCAAGACAACTTGAACACACACATCTCAAGAGGTAAACCATGAGCCTTCATTTCAATGTTCCAACTCAACTATACATCAAGTCAATCTCGAGAATATGTACCTGGAAATAAAATAGAAATGGAGGAGGAGAAATCAGCTAAGGCAGTAATGAACAGCAGCCCCAAATCCAAAGCAACTAGATCACTTTCAGATCCAAAAATACCACAACAAACCCAGGAATGACTAGCAGCAGATTAAACACCAAAAGCAGATGAAAACCAGATATGATGGGATCAAAATATCCTCGAAATCAACCCAAAAAAGTCCCTGAACTTGAACCAAACAAGGTCTAGAAGATACTCAAACCATTTTTTAACCTTCTGTTGCACTGAAATTTGATCTACAAATGAAATTCAAACTTGATCTAAGAGTCCCAATAGAACAGTACCTATTTTTTTTGGATTTTTCTACTGTTTTTGTTTGTGGTTTTTGAATTATATTTGTTTTTGAATTTCAGACTTCAAATCTGTCAATACTTTGGGAGGGGGTGAATTTTAGGCCTCTAAACTTGTGAATCAAGGCAAATGAATGCCTATTTATAGGTGAACTTAGGTCCAATTTCAGATTTTTCCCTTTACCCCTTAGTCCCTATTCTAATTTCAGGGTTTCCCCCTTATTTTCTGGCTTGTTACACAAGCAACTAACTTAAGTTTATTAGAACCTACACTATGGTCCCCCCTAGAAGGTTCTATGCCTATTACAATCCCTACTCTACTGTTACCCCTTTTCCAAAATTACCAAATCTGCTGAAAGTACCCTTTTCCTATGCCTAAACTACCCTTCGAATCTTCTGAAATTACTAGCCTCCATTAACTACACTAAACTTTCTAATTGACCCTGGTCCAAATAACTATTTCTGCAAATTAACCAACCACCAATCCAATCGTGAATCCTAAATTCAAGTGACTACTGATTTTTGGGTTAACAACTACTAATAACAAGTCAAAGTAAAACAGTACTCAAATAGCATTGATCAAAACTGTGAGCAAACATATTCGATACACACAACTAATAGAACAAACTTATTCATGAAGCCTGGAGAAGATTTAAGCAACTCAAAACCTAAACTAAATTCTAAACATGATTAATCCTAATTCTACAGAACTCAGTCACCACTAAATTGACAAACGACCCAATTCTCATTATTAATTAAGAGACCATGAAGAATAACAAATAAGAAACAGGCTAATTTACTTGAACACTGGTTCAACCAAAAAATGAGGAGAAATAAACACAAGCCCTAAATTGATTGCTCAAGAGGAAGTATCAGTCAAGAGGAAAAGACTAACGAAGGAGAACGAGGAAAACTTACTTAGCTTGAGCACTTGACTGATTATGGGGTGAGCTCTGACCGGTCATTTGTTTGAATCCTCCGGGATTCTTGACGCGTAACATCCCTAATCGTGTGTTTTCCAAAAGAACACACATGATTAGGGAAGTTATGGTCGAAAATCCCCCAGATTTTCTAATTTAGGGTTCTACCGGATTTTGATCGGATATTTGGGCAATTCTGGCCATATTTGAGACACGTGGCTATGGGGGTTGGATAGAGGAGGTCAAGGCAGTCCCATGGTGTTAATTTGGGACCGTTTGGCATAACCGGCGACTTGGCCGGAAAACTTCGAACGGATATTTGACTGGTAAGATTTGAGGGCAACGGACAGTGGATTCAGGTAAAGGAAGGGAAGGGGAATCTGGGGTGTAATTTTGGTGGCCATCGGAGCATCGCCGCCGGCGGCGACGATTTCCGGCCGGCGGCGGACGGCGGAGGGACGGTGGCAGATGGTGGGGCTAGGGCGGAGGAGGGTGGTGGTAACGCCGGCGTTACAGGGGAGGTACGAGGAAGCTGAGACAATGTTTTAGATTTTAGGTTAATTTTCGGACAGTTTTATGGGATGGTTTGGGTTCATGAGGGCCGTAGGATCATGGGGAATGGACGGGCAGGATTGAGTGACGCCAAACGGCGTCGTTTTGCCATGGGGAGGGAACTGGACCGGATTGACGATTTGGGCTGGTCTGGCAAAGACCTGGGGCATTGGGCTGGGATTAATTTTGACAGTGGCCCAATCTTGGTGGCCTGATTAAGCTCAATGTCAATTTTATTTTATTTCTTTTGATTTTTGTTCATTTATATATTTTTTTGAAATTTGTTAAATGCAAAATTAAAAGTAAAAACCCCAAATTAATTCCAAGATTACACTAACTCCTAATTCAAAAGTAAAATAAGACAAATTAAAAGTATAAATGCAAAAGAACAATTTTTGTTATTTTCTTCTTTACTAATTAATTCTAAAATGTGAAATTAGAACCTAAAACAAATGCGAAATGTATTTTTTATATTTTCCATATGAATTAAAATGCACACATAAAAATGCAACAATTACCAAAGAACGCCACAAAATTCACAAGAATTTATAAAATACTAGAAAAATTGTTTTGTTTGAAATTTTGGGAATTACTGCTTAGGGCAAAAATCACGTGCTCACACAAGTACCTCACTCTTCCTGAAAATAAGATCTGCACACACTGTGGTAAGACTGGCCATTATAAAAATGAATGTAATGCAAAGGAAAAGGCCAGTCAAAGGAACAAAGCTTTTGTTCAAGAAAAACACAAACTGCCTAGCTGGGCAAGAAAGAATCTGATTCATCCTTTTGCCCATAGAAAGGGACCCAAAGTAGTTTGGGTTCCTAAGACTAACCCCTGATTTCTTTTTGCAGGTTCAAGTGAAAGGGAGTAGCCAAATATGGTACATGGATAGTGGTTGCTCAAAACACATGACTGGGAACAAGGACCAGTTCCTTTAACTTGAGAACCTGAAAGGAGGTAATGTCTCCTTTGGAAATGGAAAGAAAGGTGAGATCATTGGGGTTGGAAAGGTAGGTAAGACAGACTCTCATTCCATTGAGAATGTCTACTTGATAGATGGCTTGAAATATAGCCTAATCAGTGTGTCTCAACTGTGTGACAGAGGAAACCTTGTAGCCTTCACCTCTACCAAATGTTTTGTGATTAACCTTACCACTGACAAGATGGTTTTGCAGGGAAGAAGAGTTAACAATATTTACATTGTAGATTTGTCAACTCTTTCAGAAAATGAACTCACTTGTCTAAGTGTGCTAGTCAATGATCCCCTCCTGTGGCACAAAAAGACTTTGGCAATGCCAGTCTAAATCAGCTAAACAAATTAGTCTCCAAGAACTTGGTGATAGGGTTACCTAATATCAAGTTCAAGGAAGACAAAGTTTGTGAGGCATGTGCAAGGGGGAAGCAGGTAAGGTCATCCTTCAAATCCAAGAAAATGGTAAGTACGTCCAAGACGTTGGAACTGGTTCATATGGATCTTTGTGGTCCAATGAGAACCATGAGCAGAGGTGGAAAGAAATATGTGATGGTTCTTGTTGATGATTATTCTAGATTTACCTGGGTACTATTTCTAACATCCAAAGATGAGGCATTTGAAATGTTTACTGCCTTTGTTAGAAAAACTCAGAAACAATTAGGAAATCAACTTGCATCCATTAGGTCTGATCATGGAACTGAATTTGAAAATGTAAAATTTGCTGAATATTGTGATGAAAATGGTATAGATCACAACTTCTCTGCCCCTAGAACTCCTCAGCAAAATGGTGTAGTTGAAAGAAAGAACAGGACCCTTGAGGATATGGCAAGGACCATGCTTCTCTCTAGCAAATTACCCCACAGCTTCTGAGCAGAGGCTATAAACACTGCATGTTACATAATCAATAGATGCATGACTAGACCTCTTGTTGAGAAAACTCCCTATGAGTTACTTAAAGGGAGAAAACCAAACATATCCCACCTTAGGGCATTTGGTTGCAAGTGTTATGTGCACAATAATGGAAAAGACTCCCTAGGTAAGATTGATCCCAGAAGTGATGAGGGAGTATTCCTGGGATATTCTTCACATAGCAAAGCATATAAAGTATTTAATAAAAGAACTCTGTGTGTAGAGGAAAGTGTGCATGTTGTATTTGATGAAACTAACATTCTTTCTGAGAGACAGGAATATGAAGATGAAGCCATTGGCTTGGTAAGAGAATTGACTGAAGCAGCATCAAAAGAAGGAACAGGTGATGGAACAGGTTCTTCAAGTCTGGGCAACCTGATAGGGGGAACTAATCAGGGAGAAAATGAAACAAACTCTTTACAAGAACCTGTTCATGAACCTGTTCCTCATCAACAGAACACAGGAGAATCATCTAGTAGAAACCAGTTGTTGGTGTAATCTCACAAGTATCAAAGTTCTCATCCCATTGAGAACATCATTAATGATCCAACATCTGGAGTCAAAACTAGATCAAAATTAAAGAATATGTGTGCATTTGATGCTTTTCTATCTCTTATTGAACCTAAAAATGTTGTTGAGGCTTTGCGGGATGCAGACTGGGTAAATGATATGCAGGAGGAACTCAATCAATTTGAAAGAAGTCAAGTCTGGCATCTAGTTCCTAGACCCAAGGACAGGTCAGTCATTGGCACCAAATGGGTCTTCAGGAACAAACTTGATGAAGATGGAACTGTTCCAAGAAACAAGGCAAGGCTGGTGGTTCAGGGCTACAGCCAAGAGGAAGGCATTGACTATGATGAGACCTTTGCTCCAGTTGCAAGACTAGAGGCAATCAGACTCCTCATTGCCTTTGCAGCACATATGGAATTCACTCTCCATTAGATGGATGTCAAAAGTGCCTTCCTAAATGGCTACCTCAAAGAGGAAGTGTTTGTGAAACAACCTCCAGGATTTGAAAGCAAGGAATGTCCTGAGCATGTGTACAAGCTGGACAAAGCTCTATATGGGCTCAAACAGGCCCCAAGAGCTTGGTATGAACGACTATCTAAATTCCTACTGGAGCATGGGTACAAAAGAGGTAAAATTGACAGCACTTTGTTCCTAAAGGAAAAAGGTAAAGACCTCCTTGTTGTACAAATATATGTTGATGACATAATATTTGGGGCCACTACTGATAGATAGAGTAAGGACTTTGCAAAATTAATGGGAAGTGAGTTTGAAATGAGTATGATGGGTGAACTAAATTTCTTCCTAGGCTAGCAGATCAAACAAAGTCAAAATGGGACCATGATCCATCAGCAGAAGTATACAAAAGAACTAATCAAAAAGTTTAAAATGGAGGACTCCAAAGAAATAGATACACCTATTGAAACTGCCACTAAATTAGATGTTGATGAACCTGGTTCATCAGTTGATCAAAAGTTGTATAGGGGTATGATTGGTTCACTTTTGTATCTTACTACCAGCAGACCTGACATTGTTTTCAGTGTAGGACTTTGTGCTCGTTTCCAGCAAATCCAAAGGAGTCACATTTGACTGCTGTCAAGAGGATACTGAGATTGATTATGCAGGGTTCTTAGTGGATAGGAAGAGTACTTCAGGTATGGCACATTTCCTGGGGTCATGTCTAGTGTCATGGGCTACCAAAAAACAAAATTCAGTAGCCCTGTCTACTGCTGAAGCTGAATATGTTGTTGCTGCCTCTTGTTGTGCTCAATTGATATGGATCAAACAACAGCTGGTAGACTTTGGAATTGAAGTGGGGTGTATTCCAATATTTTGTGATAACACTAGTGCTATAAGTATGACAAAGAACCCTGTTCATCATAAAAGGACCAAGCACATAGATGTTAGACACCACTTCTTAAGAGATAACTATGAGAAAAGGTTAATCTCCATAGAATTTTGTGCTACTAATAAACAAATAGCTGACATCTTCACTAAAGCACTGAGTAGAGAATACTTTGAAAGGAACAGGTTGGAATTGGGGATGATTAAGATCACCTAAAAGGTCCAGTTCAGAATGCACAATGAAAAAAAAATTTGAAAAATGAAAAAAAAAATTGAAAAAAATATTGGTTAGGAGTTCTTAATTCAATGTAAATATCTAGACTAGTTCTTACTCAGTCTCATACTTTAATTAGTATACTCCTGTGACATGTGTTTATATGAATCTTTAATCTCTTACAAAGTTTTTCTATTCTGATATTTGAGGCATGATCAAGAGAAGTTTTACTTGAAGAACTTGGTTCATCAGTATATGCTCATGAGAAAGTTCAGGTATGTTTCTATACTTTGCACAATTAGAAAGATAAAATTACTAATCATGAGCAGAAGTCCTAATTACACCAAACTTTCAGAAATTCTATCCGTTGAGCATTGAACCAGTTTCATTATCCTAGGAGACTAACTAAAACGGGATTGTTTCCTAAAAACTAGCGTCACTCATTAATCTCTAAAGAGACCGGAATTCTAATTTGATTAGACTCCTAATTAACCACTGAAAAGGCTTCCGTCACAGGCTTAATCATGATCCCTCTTTAAATACACTCCACACCTTCTCTCATCACTCATAATGGTCATTCACTTCTCCAATACTTCTGATAATCCCCTTTTCTTCTCCAAAAATTCCCAAAAGATTTCCAGAAATACTCCGCCATGACTAATCCTCAAGACAATCCTGGAACTCCCCCACCTGTTTCCCCTAATACCTCATTATCAACACCTCCAGTTGAAATCCCAAAACCCAGATTTCGCCGGCAAAAGATGTTAGCCAGAAAAACTGTAGCATCCGGCTCTCTCAGAAAAGCCTTGAACGAGAAATTAAAGGTCAGTCAAAGGAAAGAGGTTTCACCTGAAGAATCTGACTCAAGCTCTCAGTCTGAAAAGTTCATCTCTGCTAGTGAAGGAGAAGAACCTGGGTCTTCTGATAATGACAAGAGTCAAGAAACCCCAGGTGAGGTAAACACCTGTTTTGTATTTTCTGATGTAGCAGAGAAGGAAGATAGTAGGTTTGTGTTGATGGGTTCTGTGAAAAATGCTGAAGGGGCTGAGTCTAGTAGGAGGAGAAAGAAAAAGAAAGGGGAGGTTCTTGCTATATGTGGTGGTGGAGAAGAAGGTGGCCTAAAGTCAGGGGGAAGCGGATCAGGAGAGGCTGCTGAGGGACTTGTTCAAATGAGTAAGCACCAAGAAGAACATGGTTCTTCTGTGGAGGAGACTTTAGCAGATATTCTAAAGAAAGTAGGGGCCAATTACGACCCAAAGAAGTGCAAGGCGTCTTCACAAAGGACCCCAGTTGCTTCTAAACCCTCGAAGAAAAGCAAAGTAACATCTCCCAAGACTGCTGCTACTTCTGTATCTAGGGGAAGAGCTACAAGGAGCAAAGTAAGGCAAAGTGAAGCAGAACTACAGGAAGCATTAGAGAAGAGTAAGAAAAAGAAGAAGGAAAAGGGAAAAGAAAAGGAAGTGGAAAGATCTGAGGCTGCTGAAGAAGATGAGGAGGAGATGGACTTGGTCCATCAAGAGAGAGGTACAACTGTGGAGTTTCCCACTGTCAAACCAAAAAGAACCAAGACTCCTGCAAAGAAGTCTTCAAAATCTGTACCTGCTGAACCTTCTTTGGCTAGAAGAACTAGGTCTGCAGTGAAGGGATAACAAGTGAAAATTACTGAAGAAGAAGATGAAGAGTGGAGTGGAGAAGAAGAAGAGGAGGAGTCTGAATAGGAGCAAGATCGTTTTGTTATTTTTAGCAGGAGGAAGATATTGGAGGGGAGGTTGCTGAAAGACCTGGAGGAGCGAGGTATGCTTAGGTTGTTAGATGTTTTAGCTGCACAGGGTTGGAAGGACATGGTCCTTCAGATGGATGGAAGACTATCCAGAAGAGAGCTGATTGAATTCATGGCAAATGGCTCTGTGAAAAATGGGCTAGTGACCAGTGTGTGAAAGGTGTGAAGGTGAAGTTTGATGCACCTGAATTGGGCAGGATTCTAGACATTCCAAGTGAGGGCTATGATGATTACACCAGGCAAAGGTGGCCTTGTCTAGATGATCTGCCCACAGCACTCCAAATCACCAGGAACTTCTGTGATACAAAGGATGCTGAAGAGGTGCCTGAGGCAAGATTTGTTCAAAAGAGTGAAATGAAGCCAGAGCATAAAGTGCTCTTTGAGTTTGTGAACAAGTGTCTGCTGCCTAGACAGGAGAGGAGGCACACTGCAAATTACATGGACCTGGTTCTCATGGAGTGTCTTGTGAGGGGTAAGCAGATTAATTGGCCTGCTTTCATAGTCAAACTGTTGGACAGAGTCATCAATGGTTCAAAGGCTCATGCTACTCCTTATGGATTCATTCTGACAATTGTACTGGACAGGCTGAACGTTCCTTTGAAGAAATGGGAAATGGCCTCCAGTAAGGAGCACTTTGGAATCAAGACTCTCCAGGCCTGTGACTATCTGCTAAGTGTAGCCCCTGTTGAACCTGGTTCATCAGTAAAGACTCCAGTGAATAGCAAGGTTAGGGCTTTGGTTCAAGAATGTGATACCAAAGATGTTGAGATTGCTAGGCTTTAGGCTCATGTGGATGAGTTGGAAGAAGAAAGGAATGGGCTGAAAGCAGAACTAGCAAAAGAAAAGGAAAAGAGTGAAGGGATGCTACAAACAATGCTCAACCTACTCCAATCCCAACCCTCTAGTTCTTCAAAGCCTTAGCCCTCTTTGTCCTAGTTCTGAACCAGTTCAGTTACCCCCCAGTGACCCAGATTAGGGATTTTTCTTGTTTTTGCTCATGGTTGGTTGTTTTTGTTCTTTGTTTTTGTGGACTGTCTTGTAGAAGCACTGCCTTATCAATGACAATTTGCATTTCTCTTGTTTTATGATGATTCTGCTCTTAATAGTTATTTTTGTCAAATTGATTTTTGATTAACTAAAGCATGGTTTCACTTGCAGTTGCCCCAGTGGCCATGAGTAATGATTAATATTCTGGGATTCACATGTTTATGCAACTTTTCGATGATGCCAAAAGGGGGAGATATTGTGTATTGTGCTTAAAAACTATTTTTCTGAACAGTGATGTTTATGACCTAATTAAATCTGGCCCTTAATGATAAGTTAAAGTTTTCAAGTGATGATATTTTAGCTGTGTTCCACAGGTTCTCTGGTCAGTCAAAGCACAGAGTTTGTCATCATCAAAAAGGGGAATCTGTTGGCCCAAGATCAGTTGAAGTTTTGAAGATGACAAATGAACTCAGTGAAGGACAAGGTCAATCTTAGGAGACATAGTTGTTATGGCCCATGCACATGAGATGCACGTGAAGAAGATAAGTCCTTGGGGATCAAGCAGCAATATCTTCTGAACTGATCGAAAAGATTGCATATGGGATAAGGAGAAGATGTCTCCTTATGAGAAGAGAACACATCCGGATAAGGGTTGGAGTTTGGATTGGTCTAGGACTCAAACTCAATGGAGGATCAGAAATTGAGTCACAATCCAACTCTAATTACTAATCTAATAAATAACTGAGTTGTTCTCTTTTACAGGTATGCACATACGCTGAAGTTAAGCAAAATTGAGAGCAAAAGAGCAAGGCTATTTTGCAAGCAATTTATGTGAGATTGAGTGTGCACGCCTGCAGCTACTTGAACAAGATAGAAGAACCAGTTCCATTGTGTTTATTCTTATTCTAGTTCAATTGTAGTAGGTGATTTAAAACTTGTACCTTTCCAGCTTTCATAGAAGCAATTGTATTAGGTACTTTGAGTATTCAAGTTAGAGTTAACTTGAAAGTGTCGCAACAGTTGAGGCTGTGTGCCATACAGGGATTAGAGTTAATCCTTAGGTTAATAAGAGTTTTGTAAATGCTGTTTTTGGCTCATTGAGTTTAGTGGATGTTTGGGAAAATCCTACTGAGTAGTAGGTCGTGGTTTTTTCACCTTTTGAGCCAGGTGTTTTCCACGTAAAAATCCTTGTGTTCTTTTATTTTCTTTATTTTAATTCCGCAAACAGTAGTAGTTAGAACACCTAGAAGAACCAGGTTCTTCTAGATCGAAAATTAGGTACCACACAAATCACCCCCCCCCCTCTTGTGTGGTATTGACGTTTGGAACATCAACCTCCGCGGACGGACTCAGCCAAAGTAAATTGCATCCCTACCGATACAACAGCCTGGCGAAAGGCCGGCACTAGAGCTTTCTTCTTGGAAACCCGTCAACCTAGCACCAAAAAGAGGTCGTATCAACGAGTAATGGCGAATAGCAGAAAGCTGAAGAAAAAGTAACTTACTAGACGGGACCTTCGGCCCAAAGCGCTTGTAGAAGATCGCCCAATCCCGAATCCCCACCATGTGGGGCAACACGCGAGCCACCAATCTTCAATGTCGAGGACAGGGGAAGGTGCACGCCTTTTAGCTGAAAAACAGAGACCGCAAATGAGCCAAAAACTAAAGGACACAAAAAACAACAACGAGCGTATGACAAATACTTACAATTATGGTTCCACTGCTCAGGGAACCCAGTCGGGTCCGCCACCAAGTGCTTGGTCTTGATAAAAAAGTACTTGTGCCAGAACTTCCGATTCGTCCTGTCGTCCATTCCGACTATCAGCCCTCTGGTCCCGTGATGCCGTAGGTGTATCATAGTACCCCTATAAGAACTTGGCGAGAATAAGTGCAGCAAGTTACGAACATCAACCTCACACTCAGCCAATTTCGCGTACTTCGTCAGCATCAGAAAAGCTTTGTACAGATAAGGAGAGAGTTGTGCCGGGTAGACGTTTTAGAACCGAAAAAATTCCTCCACTAGAGGAAGAAGAGGAAGAGTATAACCGATCAAGAATGAGTAGAAATAGAAGGCACAATATCCAGGTCGATCTCCACGATATCGCCACCAGCGGGAACTATCTCGACGTGAGGCGGGATACGATATGTAGATAAAAGCTCAGCTATATGAGACAGACCAGTCTCAGAGATCACCTGAGCGGGAGCGGAAGCAGGCTCCTTGGGAAAATCTATTCTAGACAAAGGATTCCTGGGAACTATCTCCTTCGCGGTAGGAAAACTCTCATCCTCTTCAGCCATAAATGCCTCACCACCAGAAGGAGGAGCCATCGATAACAGAGTGGCACCGGAAGCTTCATCATGCATTCAAAGAGTTTGTGACATGTTTTCGACAATGAAATATATACTACCAAACCCAAAGAAGAGGATAACAACTAGGTAAGGAGGAGAGAAATGGAATTAGAGAAGCGAAACCAGAGGCAGAAACTAGCAGAGAAGATCAAAGAAGAAAGGAGTTCGTACAAGGAACAGGATGGGAAAATTTCTGAGAAAATGAAGCCCCCATCTATTTATAAGGGCTGGGTGGTGCGAGAATCGAAGCAAAGGATTGTCAACGGCATTAAAAACCAAAGCGGCAGGCACGCAGACACTGTCTCGGGAAGATGACGTGCGTGGCTATGACGTCACCCCAAGGTAGCCACACCAATCACGACTTCACTAGGTATGCCATTGTCTCCACCTCGGTCGACCTGACAACACAACCAAATTCCTCCGAAACGGAGGCAACTCAGGTCTGGTTATTGAGGGCGTACAGGACCACGACCTCAACAAGCGGAGGGACTAACTGTATTGGTCAAAATTTGGCAACAATGGATAAGCCAGACCACTGACGGGGTCGACCACTGTCTGATAATTGAAGACTGCTCTCGAGAAGACTGATGCCGAAGACGGGTAGTTGAGATGAAGGAATAACGGTAGCATAGGTTCAGATATGGATATAAGGAATATTCCCTCGAATATTCCTTATTTTGTACTTTTTAGGGTTTTTGAGAAATATCCCTTATAAATAGGAAGAGATAGAGAACAAAAAGGGGATCTTCACTTTATGAGAAGAAAAACACTCTGTAAAAGGTTGACCTGAAAGAGTATACTAAAGTTGTCTTGTTCATTGATTACATTATTCAAACATACGTTTTCTGTTCTATACTCACAGGATCCAAAGATCCCTGAACCTTCCTTGATTCCCCTCTTTCCACGCTGTTGTCAGGGGAAAGAACCATCCGAATCTTACAATAATTGGGTAGTAAATTCCTTATTGTTATACTAGTCACATTTTACTTATATTTATGGTACATTTATGTTGTTGCATTTATGAGCATTTAATCAGCTCAAACACATTAGCTAACTCGTTCATCTTGCCTGCTTCATATAACCTTTGGTCTGAATTTTATTATTCTTAACTAAGATTTACCCCTCTTCTCATCATTAGTTGGTTTAATCGAAAGTCTTAAAACTTTTTGGTCAAACAAGGTGAAGTTAACCAATTGCCAATTCTACTCAGGTCTCGAAATCCAAGATCTTTGTCGTTGCATCATATAACTGTAATGATATTATAAAAATCAGTTTATCTTTCTCAAATGTTCAAGAGATAGATGATTACCTAAGTCAATGTTTAGGGGTGTGCCTCTGAGCCAATATAGCCATTAAATTGAGTCTTGTTATATATCATAATGCAGTTCTTAATTAAACATGACATTGAAGGCCGGAAAAAGCGAAGGATAAACAAATGCCTAAAAGTGTTGGTCCATGCAAACACTAGAGAGAAGTCTTAGTAAAATTTCTCGTCATATTTTATGTGATAGCGTATGTAAATTTTTTCTACACTATCAAAACTCAGTTTCGAACGGGCGTGAACTTAGTGTTCGTATGTTATACTATAGAAAAAAGCACCTGTGTTTCACTGAACTATTTTTTTTTTCGATCGTAGTAATGATAATAATACATTACTCCATTTAAAATCAAAATAGATAACATTAGGCAGATATTAGAAAAGAGTCACTTTAACTCTCTCTATTGGATTGAAATGTAATGGAAAAGTAGCTACTCTTTAATACGAAAATAAAATTTGAACAAAATATATCTCCCAGCTAAAACACGGAAATTTTTAGGAATGACCATTGGAGTTTGAACAATATTAATAAGTTTAAACTCGAGGAATCGTTCCTTGTAGTTTGACATGTGCAATTGGAACTCCAAAAATAATTACTAGAGTTTAAATATTTTTCAGTTTGAGCTCATGGAGTTAAAAAAATTACTTTAAATGAGTTGCATAAATCTCATACAGTTATTTTCAGAACTAACGACCCAAACTAATGCGGCTTCCAAATTCTAAAACCATGATGGATTGTATATATGGCGATGAATGATTACATGAGCCAGCGGATAATGTTATCCGTATACGGGTAAAATCGGGTTAATTCGTACCCTGATTTCCCGGTGAAGAAGACAGAAGGAGGGCACCAACATACAAGTATGAAATTGAGGCTGGGAGCCTTTCGTAACAAAACCCATGAAAGACTAACAATAGGCTCTTCGCCCGGCGTGATAAGGTAATTCTCCCCGGACCCGAAATGAGCTCTTGAACCTTGGAGATATAGCGAATGGTTGCACACGACTAACGGAATGCCGTGATATTCGTACCTAACCGGATATCAAGGTGCGAATCTCGCCCGATGTCGGTTACGGATCAGTAATTAACAAGAAAGAGAGATTTTTACCTTTTTTAGACTTGTAATAGGAATGAAACCTCCTACTATATAAAGGGGAAGTTTTTCTTTGATAACACACATTGTAACACGCAAACCAAGGCAATACAATTTCCTTTTTCTGCTACCATAGCTATAGCAAAGCTATTACTTTACTGTTTGTTATCCATTCACTATTGGCTGCTAACCGAGGGTCCGATCGAGCGCCAAATTACTGTTCAACCTAAGTTCGAGTTGGGCCTTAACATTACAATTGGTTTGATTATTTATTTTGTCTTTCACTATTTGTTGAATCATTTATCTGTTTTAAGGGTAAATAGTTTAGCGCCCACCGTGGGGCAAAAGATAATAGTGGTGATTTGATACAAATCTCCATACACACTCTATTTTATGCTTGTTCTTTAAAGTCATAATTTCAGGTCAGTTAAAATGTCAAATTCTCAGTCTGCCCACTTGAACATTGACGTAAGTCTGGCCATCATGGTGAAAACAACAATCTGGTGCCTAGCAATGAGGTGCCTTCTGCTAATCCCAATGGAGTCCCATTCGCCGATCCGCTCGATGGTAACTCACAAGTGGCCATCGATGTCAACCTACCAACTAATCCCGAGAACAACATTCGCTGGGGACCCCGACCAACGGCTCAAGAAGCGGCCGAAGGCGAGGGTGATGGGGTTAGCCTTCGGTTAATCTTTGAAATGTTGCAGGCTCAACATGCGGCGATAGCGCTGCTGCAGAATCTAAATCACACCCCAGCAGAGTTGAGCCCGAACTATCCCGGGAGAACATACGAAGGAATGAGCAGATCACCGAGGGACTAGGTGAAGCTGAGCTCGGGGTCAACCATTGAGCATGCAACCTCCTATACATACGCAATCAAAGGGAACGACTTAGAAGATGATGAAATCATGTCGGTGTTACTGAAAAAGTTCGGGGAAACTTTGTCAAAAGGAGAAATGATTTGGTATCACAACTTACCCCTAAATTCCATTGATTCGTTTCCTATGCTTGCAGATGCTTTTGTGAAGGCCCATGCCGGGTCCATCAAGGACAAAACAAAAAATCAGAACTTTTCAAGGTTAAACAAATAGATAACGGGATGCTTAGGGAGTTCGTGTCAAGGTTCTAGATGGAACGGATGGACCTACCTTCGGTTGCCGATGATTGGTCCGTTCAGCCATTCACTTAATGACTTAACCCTCGAAACTCCTTGGCTTCGTAGCAGATAAAACAAAATTTGGTAGAGTACCCGGCGGTAACTTGGGCAGACGTCGACAACAGGTACTAGTCAAAAATCAAAGTTGAGGACGACCAACTCGGAGCCCCTTCTGGGTCCGTTTATCCCGTCAGAGCCGACGACATGTCTAAGAGATTTGTCGATCATGAATCGAGGCCGGTCCCAAATCAGTACCAAGCATACAACATAGATCAAAGGGGAAACGAGTCCTGGTGTCACCCCACAAAGAACGAAAAGAGAAGCGATCGAGGGCCCAATAGCTGAGGTCTGATGAGCAAAAATGGTTTCGACATACCACTCGGGGCCAGGGAAGCACCATGATTATCAGAGTATAACTTCAACGTTGACGCTGCAAGCATCATATCAGCCATCGGGTGCATCAAGGAAACCAAGTGGCCTCGACCATTGCAGTCCGACCCTACCCAGAGAGATCCTAACTTGATGTGTAAGTATCATGGCACTCATGGCCACATGACCGAGGATTGCTGGCAATTGAGAGAAGAAGTTGCCCAGTTGTTTAATAATGGGCATCTCTGAGAATTTTTGAGTGATCGAGCCAAAAACCACTTCAGGAATAGGGACGCCAACAAATAGACCGAACAAGAGGAACCTCAGCACGTCATCAACATGATTATCGGAATGGTCGATGTCCTCCAAGGGCCAATGATAAAGTGCACTAAAATATCCATCACGAGGGAAAAGCGCACCCGAGATTATGTTCCAGAGCGCACCATTTCATTCAGTGACGAGGATTTCGAGGGCATCGTACAACCTCACAATGATGCACTGGTAATATCCGTACTTATTAATAAATCTTGAGTTAAACGTGTGTTGATTGATCCAGGTAGCTTGGCCAACATCCTTAGATCGAGGGTCGTAGAGCAATTGGGGTTACAAGATCAAATAGTGTGGGTAGTCTGGGTGTTGAATGGATTTAACATGGTATGTGAAACCACCAAGGGGAGATAAACCTACCAGTGAACACCATTGGGATGATCCAAGAGACAGTTTTATATGATCAAAGGGGACATGAGATATAACGCTTTATTTCGAAGGCCATGGGTTCACAACATGAGGGCGGTACCTTCGACCTTACACTGGGCGTTGAAATTCCCTACACCGGGAGGAATCAAGACAGTATACGGAGAACAGTCAGCTGCAAAGGAGATGTTCGCAGTCGAAGAAGTACTCCCACTTCCGCAGTATCATCGTCAAGGAACGTGAAGCCGACCAAAGAAGAAACTAAATAGCAATCACTAATGTCGGTCCCGGCCGGACCGGAGGAATGAGGAGTAGACGAAGAGGATGATTACGGAGTTCTGAGATTGTTCATAGATCCTGATGATACCGACGCCACAAAATCAACGGTCGAATATTTGGAGCAAATCATATTGATCGAAAACCTACGGATCGAAAGGTATACCTAGGCACGGGGTTAACCCCCGAACTCATTGATCTTCTTAAAGCTAACATAGATTGTTTTGCTTGGTCCCATCTTGATATGACAAGGATCCCACCGGAGGTAACCACTCATAAGATGAGTTTGGACCCGAAGTCCATTCAGTTAAGAAGAAAAGGAGGCCGTAGTCCAAAGTCAAGCATACATTCATCAAGGACGAAGTATCTAAACTCCTTAAAATAGGATCCTTTGGGGAGGTTAAGTACCTGGGCTGGTTAGCTAACATAGTAGTAGTGCCTAAAAAACGCAATAAGCTAAGAACGTATGTAGATTAATAAGATCTAAACAAGACATGCCCTAAGGATTCTTTCCGTTTACCTAACATTGATCGGATGATCGACGCGCTGGTTGGATACGAGATACTCAGTTTTCTCGATGCCTACTCCGGATACAACCAAATTCGGATGGACCTGGGTGATCAAGAAAGGACTTCTTTTATCACTAGATTCGACACTTACTCTTTTAATGTAATGTTGTTTGGATAAAAAAATGCTGGTGCCACCTATCAATGCCTAGTAAACTGGATCTTGGAAGAACAAATAGGAAAATCAATGGATGTTTATATTGACGACATGTTAGTCAAGTCCCTGCGAGTAGAGGACCATTTGAAACATTTGCAGGAGACCATTGACATATAGAAGACATACAATATGAAGCTGAACCCGGAGAAGTGCGCATTCAGGGTCGGATAGGGAAAATTCCTTGGGTTTATGGTGTCCAATCGAGGGATCGAGATCAATCCCGACAAAATCAAAGCAAAGAGGACATCACCGTGGTGGACAATATCATGATCGTTCAAAGGCTAACGGTCATATAGCCGTGGGCTGGTTCATATCGAGGTCTTCAAACAAAATCCATCGATACTTCTCACTATTAAAGAAGAAGAATAACTTTTCCTGGACCCTAGAATGCCAACAAGCTTTGGAATAACTCAAACGGTACCTATCGAGTCTACCCCTGCTACATACTCTGAAGGCGGACGAACAATTGTACCTTTATTTGGCGTTTTCCGAGGTGGCGGTAAGTGGAGTCTTAGTTCGGGAAGAGGAAGGTACATAATTTCCTATTTAATATGTCAATAGAACTCTAGGCGAGGTCGAAATAAGATATCCTCACCTGGAGAAATTGGCGCTCGCTTTGCTAAGCGCCTGTAGAAAGCTAAAGTCGTACTTCAAATGCCACCTCATATATGTCGTGACCTCTTATCCACTTAGGAACATCATGAACAAGCCCGAACTCTCAGGCCAGTTGGCCAAATGGATCGTCGAAATCAATGGGTACGATATTGAGTATCGGCCCCGAACCGCCATAAAATCTCAGATTTTGGCAGACTCGTGGCTGACTTTACGCCGGCTTTAATACCCAAATTCGAAGCGGAATTATTGTTAACCTTGGGGACTACCTCGGGAATCTGGACCCTTTTTGCGAATGGTGCCTCGAATGCAAAGGGGTCCGGGCTCGGCATCATATTAAAATTGCTTACGGGGAATGTAGTTAGGCAGTATATTAGAACAGTGATATTGACTAACAATGAGGCCGAGTATGAGGCCATGATTGCAGGTCTTGAATTTGCTAAAAGCCTTGGGGCAGAGGTGATCGAAGCTAAGTGCGACTCCCTCCTTGTGGTAAATCAAGTTAGTCGAACGTTCGAAGTAAAAGAGGAACGGATGCGAAAGTACTTAGATAAATTACAGGTAACACTGCATCAATTTAGGGAATGAACCCTGCAACACGTACCCCGATATCAGAACAACGAGGCTGATGCTCTGGCTAACTTGGGGTCATCGGTCGATACCGATGAATTTAGTTCGGGAACTGTAGTGCAGCTCATGAAGTCAGTGATAGAAGAAGTCCACGCCGAAGTAAATTCGACGAGTTTAACTTGGGATTGGAGGAAGAAGTACATAGACTACTTGAAGACTGGAAAAATGCACTCGGATCCCAAAGAATCGGAGCCCTGCATACCAAGGCTGTGAGATTTATCTAGGTCGAAGGGACATCATTCAGAAGAACATTTGATGGCCCGCTAGCCAGATGCTTGGGGTCGGGAGATACCGAATATGCCTTGATAGAAGTTCACGAAGGCACTTGCGGGAACCGTTCGGGGGCAGAATATTTTGTTCGAAAATTAATCAGGGCCAGCTATTACTGGACTGAAATAGAGAAAGATGCGAAGGACTTTGTACGAAAGTGCGACGACTGCCAGAGACACGCCCTGATGATCCATCAACCGGGGGAAATACTCCACTCGATTTTGTCCCCTTAGCCATATATGAAGTGGGGAATAGACATCATCGGTCCCCTACCATGGGCACCCGGTAAGGCTCAATTCATACTGTTCATGACCGATTATTTTTCCAGATGGATCGAGGCTCAGGCATTCGAAAAGGTCCGGGAGAAAGAAGTCATTGACTTTATCTGGGACCATATAATATGTCAATTCGGGATACCGGCCGAGGTCGTTTACGATAATGGAAAACAATTCAACGGTAGCAAGGTAAATAAGTTTTTCGAAGATCACAAGATCAAAAAGATACTATCGACGCCTTATCACCCTAGTGGGAATGGACAGACAGAATCAACAAACAAGACCATACTTCAAAACTCCAAAGATAGGTTGACCAATGCCAAAGGAAAATAGAAGGAAATCCTGCCCGGAATCCTATGGGCATACCATACGACCTCGGAGTTTAGTACCGGGGCCACCCCTTTTTCGTTGGTATATGGGGCCGAAGCCTTAATACCGGTCGAAGTGGTAGAACCGAGACTCAGGTTCCAATATGCAATAGAAGATTCAAATGGCGAGGCCATGATCACGAGTCTAGAACTATTGGATAAAAGGAGGGAGGCCGCCCTGGTCCGGTTGGCCGCGTAGAAATAGCGAATAGAAAGGTATTACAACCGAAGTGCGAACCTCCGACACTTCAAATCGGGGACTTGGTGTTGAGGAAAGTAACATTGCACACCAGAAACCCGAACAAGGGGAAGTTGGGACAGAACTAGGAAGGACCATATCGAGTTGTCGGAATAATCGTCAAAGGCTCGTATAAACTCAGAGCGGGAAACGACGTACAACTACCAAACAACTGGAAACACTTATGCATATTCAAAACCTCCGATCCCACCAAGATCTCAAACCCACGAGCAAACAAAGTTGCACCGAAGTCGAGCTTCGTTCGGACCTGTGGAAAACGAATGCCCCATAACTACATCTAATTTTATGATGAGGCATAAAAAATAATACATGAATAGAAATTGAAAGAAGACGCAATATTACCGAAAAGGGAAAATTTCATATATACATTCCAGAATATATTTACAAAGTTTTGATAGAACGGCCTCAAAATAAAAAAAATATACATAAGGAAAAAAATATACTAAGGCTTCTACGCCTTGTATTCACCGAGGCCCGACTCGTCACCGGAACCATCTGAGCCCTCAAATCCCTTAGATCATTCGGCACCCTCGGACTAGTAGAGCTCATTTGCCTCGGCCTCGAGCCTCTTAGCTTCCTCGATCTCGACCGATAAGTCAAAACCTTAGGCATGAATTTCTTCAAGGGTCTCTCTTTGGGACAACCTCTTCATATATTCGGCCTTTGTCTTTAAGAGAGTCTCGGCCACCTCCATATCATCCTTATACTGGGCCACCATTTCCTCGGCATCAGCAGAGGCTGCATCCAATTTGGCCCCCAGTGCCGCATATTTTCTTCTGAGGGCATCCCGTTTCGCGACGGCCGAGCTCAGCTGTGCCCGGAGATCGTCGTTCAAACTAGACCACTTTTCGGCTTTGCCTTCGCCACCCGAAGTCGGTTCTCGATCGACTCCAACTCTGCCTTAGCAGCTTCCTTCTCCGAGGCCATCCAGTCCATCCTGCCTTTCCCTACTTTGGTCTGGGCCTTGACCTCGTCCATCTTGGCCCGCAGTTGGTCGATCAGTTCTATCTTCCGTTGGACCTGCGAAGATGTACTGTTAGTCACCAATCCACGACTAGCTACTCGTTTTTAGCTTCAAAGACCTTTACCTTTCAACCAGGTCGGCATGTTCCCGTTTTAGGATTGAGGCTTCATTCTGAGTTTTTTCCAGCTCAGCCTGGAGAATCGGTAGGTCTTTAAGGGCCTCGTCCTATTGCTCACTAAGAAGCCTGTACATGTCCTTCTTCCGGAACTTTTCTTCGAGCTCGAAGTAGAGCTGGCTGATTTTCAAGCGGTACCGGAGGAAGTTTTCATGGTGAAGCACTGACGCTTGTAAAATAGTGGAATTAGTAAAAGACATCAAAGGAAAACATAAGTGGGATTAATAAAGGGAGTATGAAAGTTTTAGAGCCTTACCGGTTCAGCTCTTGCTGTGCCTCGTTCAAGAGACTTGACGTACCCACCTCATTCATCTTTTCTTGGTCCTCCTCGGTCACCAGGCACCGTAGGTAGCTAGCGACACCTACCGGAGCGGACAGGCCTGGGCATCCTCTGGGACTGTGAGAACAACCGTTCTCTTGCGTTCGGGGTGCACGCGCGGCGCGGGAAATTGCTTCACCAATCTTGGGCTCGGCTCGGCCCGCTAGTTCCTGAGGGCATGTCATTCTTCGGGATCTCCAGGTGACCCATCCTGGAGAAATCTTCCAATGTGGACATGTCCATGGCATCGAAGAAGGAGTGGAGAGGCTCATTTGTACCCTGTACTCCTTCAATTGACTTTTCTTTACTCGCTTAGGCCTCTTCAAGCATGGACTCGGTATAGGAGTGCATATCTATGATATCGATCACATCGGTCGCCTCCTTCAGAATAGGAACGGCTTCTTGGAAAGTCACCGCCTCCATCTCCATTTTGGCCTCTCGAATCGGAAGGGGATCGTCCTCGTAGCCCCTTTCCCTGGTCGTCGCCTACTCCGTGGCAGGGGTTGATCCATGGGCAACAATGATGTCATCTTCTTCGGGATTATCCCTAAGCCGGTAGAGCAATTCTGGGTCCGGTACCCTAGATTTAGTGTTCTTCTAGGGCTTCTGAAACCGGGTGGCCACCCATTTTTTTCTCTTCACCTCGGGATCCGGGGAACCTGAGGACTTTCTTTTCCTCTTCTTCTCCTCCTCCGCGGCAATCTCGGGATGCCCCAAAACGGAGGCCTATATTCGGTGGTCTTAGGCAGACCTATAAAAGAAGAGAAAAAGTTAACATTATGAGAGTTGGGGACATAGTGTTAACTATGGAGAGAAGAACCTCACCATGAGAATGGGCCTCTCATTTGACCTTCGAAAGTTTGCGCCATGTGCGCTCCGAGTATGACATCTGCTTGCAGATCCCTTCGATCCATTCCTTGAACCGGGGGATCGCATCAGGAACTTGAGCAACAGCTACACGACCGTAAATGCAGGCAATGAGAGAAGAAATGAAAAGAAGTTAATACTTAAGGAAGACGACACTTACGAGATGCGTTCCACTTCTCGAGGTACGATAGGAACTCGAGAGGGATCAAGTCTTTGGTTTTTATCCGAACAAATCTCGCCTACCAGCCTCGGTCTCGATCCTTGTCGATGCTTGAGAAGGGGGCCTTGCTTGCTCGGCGAACGAGCTTTATCAGTCCCCCTTAGAAAATCTGGGGACTGTACAGAAGGAGTAGGTGGTCGAGGGTGAACCGAGAAGGTTCGTTGTTGTTCATGAAATGGCGTAGGAGGATCACGATCCTCTAGAAAGGCGGGTAGATTTTCCCAAGACACACCTTGTACCTCTTACAAAAGGCCAAGATTACCGTATCTATCAGGCCAAGCATTAAGGGGTAAGTGTAAACACTTAAATAACCCTCCACGTGGGTAGTAATATCATCATTAGGCCCGAGGACGACTACGTCTTTACCTTCCCATTTACATTCCTCTCAGACTATGGGAAGGGTATATTTAGTGAAGGAGCATATGTATCTCCATGCTCCTTCGCCTTGTTCTTGTTGGACTGAGGCCTTCTCGACTTTGAAATCATCCCCGATAGGCAACCCCCGGGTATAAAGCTCTTCATAGGAGGCTCAGGAGCCACCTCAGGGACGGTTGCCTCGATGCCCGTGGTCGGGTGAGAAGATAAGGGAGCGCTTGTTGTGGTATAAGGCTGTCCAATGGGACGGGCCGTGCGGTCCCGTCCCGGTCTGAAGACTGCCAAGATAACAACTATCTCTCGAAGACTGCCAATCTAACATATATTCTTATGCTAGATCAATGTTGGATAAATATAAATCTATGGAAACAATAGGTTGTGAAACTACTCCTTTTACTTCTAAGTCTAGAGCAGAAGTTATATGGGAAGATATAGATGATATAACAGTTTTTGATTCCTCTATTAATGATGAACTTGATTCTTATCTTAATCAAGGATTGGAAAGTATTAAAGATGAAGAAGGCAACAAACAACTTCTGGCATGGCGAGGCAGCGTGGCAAGGCTTTTCTAACACTTTCAATAATGGCCCGAGATATCCTAGCTACTCAAGCATCATCAGTAGCATCGGGGAGTGCTTTTAGCGCGGCAATAATTCAAATAGGAGATCATAGACATTCATTAGTGGAGGACAGCCTAGAGATTTCCGTATTATTCAGAGATTGGATTAATTCAGAAAGAAGAAATCTTGGTTTTGAAAAATTAACGACTAGGGAAGAAGAAGAATACAATGAGATACGTAGCACTTGGAGCGATGACGGCATGGAGCTCAGGGAACATCAATCAACACTACCAATTTCAGAACAATGTCCGAGAGAAATTATAGATAAGTTACAAAGAAGCTATATAGGAGCTTACAAATATTAGTATGATAATTTGTAAATTGGCTACTAAGAGGCCTAGTTCAAACAGAACCCTTCCTAGAAGGTGGCTGCGTAGATTAGGTGCTCTTCAAAAGAATTATATTTGTATGTGAGATTTGAAAGTTCCATTAATAAAAGAAAAGGCTCTAAGCGTTGAATTTTCGTTATGAAATGTCTTAGTGACTTAATACTTTGAATATATTAAATAAATTATAACTCTATTATAATTACTAGAATATTTCATTAAAGTCTTTTATTTTAATATTTTATAATTCTTTACTTAGTTTCCTAATTTCCGTTTTAACATTTAAGTTTATTAAATAAGTAAAGAAAGTAGTCACTGCAAACTTTAAAAACTTAGTCATTGTCAAAAAACTAGACGTCGCCAAACTTAATGCCTAAATAATTTTTTTATTTTTTAAAATGGCACTTAAGGCCCGCGAACCGTCCCGTCTCGTCCCGTTTGTTGGCGGGACGGGATGGGCCTATCATTTCGTTCCGTTTGTCCCGTCCCGCCACCGTCCCGGCTAAATATCGTCCCATCCCGTCCCATCCCGTTGGATAGCAATATTGTGGTACAGACTTGGAAGTTTTAGCCATCGTGAATCCGAGAAATATATGAAGATTTGAAGAAGGAGTATGAATGTTTGAAGGTTATAGATGAAGATATGAAGTTTTGGTTGGAAATCCAAGAAAAAATTTGAAGGTTTGAAGGCCAGAGATGAAGATTTGAAGTTCTGGGTTGGAAATCCAAGAAAAAATGTGAAGGTTTGAAGGTCAGATATGAAGATATGAAGGTTCAAGAAGCGAGGTATGAAGATTTGAAAAAGTTGAAAGCCGTTAGAAAGTTCGAAGGTAAAAGCTAGAATCGAAAAGTAGAAGAAGTGAAGAGGGTTGAAGCTTTTACAGGGGAGAATGCAATCAACGCGCGACGATTCACATTCGAAGACAGTCAGCCGATGACACGTGTCCGAAGTCCGTACGATGCGACTAATAGGACATTTTCAACTTACTCGTCATCCCAATTACAACGTACGAGGGAAGAAACCGAGGCTCACCTATTCGTTTCCTGTCAATCCGGCGAACCTCTCCAAAAAACTATGGGATTATCTGTATACAGGTAAAATCGGCGGTAATGCATACCTCGATTTTTCGGTGAAGAAGACGGAAGGAGGGCACAAACATACGAGTATGAAATTGAGACTGTGAGCCGTTCGTAGCAAGACCCATGAAAGATGAACAATGAGCTCATCGCCGGGCGTGATAAGGTAATGCTCCCCGTACCCGAAACAAGCTCTTGAAGCTCGGAGGTATAAAGAACGGTTGCACACGACTAACGGAGGGCCGTGATATCCGTACCTAATCGGATATCATGGCGTGAATCTCGCCCGATATCGGTTGCGGATCAGTAATTAACGAGAAAGGAAGATTTTTACCTTTTTTAGACTTGTACTAGGGATGAAACTCTCCTACTATATAAAGGGAAAGTTTTACTTTGATAACACACATTGTAACATGCAAACCAAGGCAATAAAATTTCTTTTTTATGCTCTCTTAGCTATAGCAAAACTATTACTTTACTGTTTGTTATCCATTCACTATTGGCCGCGAAACGAGGGTTCGATCGTGGGCCAAATTACTGTTCAACCTAAGTTCGAGCTGGGCCTTAATATTACAATTAGTTTGATTATTTATTTTGTCTTTCACTCGCTTATATAATATCTTTGATTATTTGTGTTGAATCAATCCACATATCTTCAACACCGCGTACAAATTTAATTGTTCCGTTTTAAGGGTAAACACTATCGACAGCCAGATTTGAGTTAAAATTTTCTCTATAAATACAAACAAATTATCTTTTTCTATCTCACATATCGCCGCTGAACAGTGACAGAGCCAAGATTTTCACCAAGGGGTATCAAAATATAAGAATTTAAATACACCATAAAATTAAAGGGAGTCAATGCATAGTAATTATACATAAAATTAAAAAAAAATTATCTAGCAATATGGTGTAATTTTTCGGCTAAGTGGTGTTGACACCCCTCGATTTAATGTAGGTCCACCACTGCTGCTGAATGTGATATTTAGCACTTCATAATTCTAGGACCTAGGGAACAAAGTACATATCGTCGAAGGAGTTGAAAAAAAGTCAAAGACAACGCACTCAAACTCCAGGAAAAGTTCCTGAAGTTCAAAGCAATATGGGCTTGAACTTTATTCATGAGTTTCATTACATATTTTAAAATCAAGAACAATTCCTGGGGTTTTGAACAATAAATTTTTGAACTCCAATAATTATTTCTTGAATTCTTTCATATTTTAGGTAGGGATATTTTTGTCCAAACTTGTATTTTCGCATTAAAGAATAACTATTTTACCAAAATAATTTAAAAACTGACTGCACTCTAATAGCTCACACAAAAATGGTCATACCATCTAATTTCGTCTAACTATAATCAAAAGAGGTTTGTTGGGCTCATGCTGCAACCAAATGAATTTGAGAAAATCTCACTTTATACCCATTAATTCTAAACTATTTACGCTTTAATGGCCAGATCCAAACTATTTACTACTCCTACCCATGGAGCCCAAATTATTTACCCGGCACTTTCTAACTTCCAAGTTCCAACTGTATACGTCTTCTTGTACTACTAGAGGAGTATTACTTTTCATAAATATTCATCAATACAAGAAGAATAAGCCTGATCTCTCGGAAACAAAGATAAGAGTCTCATTTTCGTCAACGAACTGGCTGTTAAAATTAACGGAGGAACCATCGGTAAGGCCGTGCTCTGTAGGATATTGGGTACTATGGAGTGGAGAATCAAGGAAAGAAAAGGGAGATTTGAGGGAGAAGATATCGAAGCCGTAATTGGTTCTGCCAACGGTGGAGAAGATAATAGAACCATGTAGTGACTCTGAATCCATAATGTTGTTCATATGCTCTACAGCTGGAAAATGGTATCTGTTGTTAAAGAGAAATATGAGCTGCAATTGTAGTACTTGAGAAAGGCGACGGAGTGTAGGTAGGTGGAAAGTGTTAGTGTTAGGCATGACGTTTCTTCTTTTGTTTTGTTTTGACTAAATGGGAGAGATAAAAGGTTTCCCTTTTTACCTTCTGCTGTCGATCCTCCCCGTCTAAATTTTTATGTGTATTTGAATATTCACCATTGTAGGGCTTGAAGCTCTTGAGTTTAAAATTTTTATTTTGAAGATTTCTTGTTTGATTCAAAGTGGGTGTTGTTAAATATTGCTTATAATACCTTCTAGAAATTCATACTGAAATTTGATAGCGTTTGGAGCTGATTTGAGGTGATTGGGATCGAAATTTTCAGTTGAAAAACGAAGAAGAACACAGCTACAGTATACCGCTACGGTATACAATATGTTGTAGGAGTATATAGCTATACTGAAACAGTTATTATTATAGTTTACAATATACTGCAACGGTATATTGTAATAATCGAAGAAGAACACAGTTACCTAACAGTATACCGCTACAGTATACAATATACTATAGGAGTATATAGTTATACTACAACAGTATACTATTATAGTATACAATATATGTTATAGTATACTGTAATAATATGCAATATACTGTAACAATATGCTATAATAGTATACAATATACTATAGTAGTATACTTATTACCCGTAAATTCACTTGCCTTTTCCTTTTTAATTTGCTTTAAGCTTTTACCCAGCGTGAGAGGCAAATTGAAAATGCAAATATATA
>NW_017670710.1:356392-402426 GCF_001879085.1 Nicotiana attenuata | reverse complement strand
ATATATATATATATATATATATATATATATATATATATATATATATATATATATATATATATATATATATATATATATATAGTATGCTATATATATATACATAGTATGCTATATAATGTAACGGTATACTCTTACAATTAGATCCTTTTAGAATTTTTTGAAATTTTTATTGACAACTGATATTATTTCAGTTTAATAATTGNATATATATATATATATATATATATATATATATATATATATATATATATATATATATATATATATATATATATATATATATACACACACACACAATTAGATCCTTTTAGAATTTTTAATTTTTTTTATTGACAACTGATATTATTTCAGTTTAATAATTGAATTAAAAATATTTTGACACTTTGTGAACAATTGTATACCCTGTTGGTATAGCTATATACTATATTGGTATCATATGTTAGTTAATATTTTTTTGGTTGTATTAGCTACATTTAATTGGTACACAATTTGATTTTTCTTTAGTAATAATATAAAAAAAATATAAAAACAGTAAATGAAATTAGATTATGAAGAGAAAAAGAATATAAAGAAAAAAGAAGTTAAATGAAATTAGAATAGGAAAAAAGAAAAAAAAATAAGAAGAAAACGAAAAAAAAAGAAAAAGAGAAAAGAAAAAAAAAGAAAAAAGAAAAGAAAAGAAGCATATAAATAAAAAAGAATTGAAAAATAAAGAAAAAATTCCCCACAAAACCTACTCTGGGTAGGAAATGTAATTAATTTATGGGTAGAAAAATAAATGGGTAGACAAGGGTAAATAATTTTATTTTTGTGGGTAACTGTGTCAAAACCCCAATGAATTTGAGGATAAGTTCACAATTACCCACACAACTTAAACTATTTACCCGGTTCTAATTATTCAAAACTATTATCCGACTCTATACCCATTAATAATCCTTAACTCTCTTTTCAGTTCCTCCTTAATCTAATAAATAAATGAAACATTCCTTCATAAATACATAAATTCAAAATTTATATTTTTAGATTAAATCATTCTACTCAAAGTGTTGGAGCTAACTCCCTAAAATTCAAAAACTATTGGCTTCCCTCAATTCTTCTCCAGTTTTTCACCCATCTCTCGATTTTTATTTTGTGGAACCATCAAACCCACTTGAAAACGATTCTAAATGAACTTAAATTTCAGCTTCGAATTCTTACAAGCATTTGCAACAAGCTTCAATAATATCCATCCAAATTTAAAATCCAAATAACTATATCAAGCTTTTAGTTCTCAAATCCAAGCTTCAAATCTTCTTCGTTGGTGGACAATTTTTATTTTTTTTCATTTATGAGCAACCAAATTCGAACTATAACCACGATTTTAACTTTGCTCAATAGCACCTAGAAATTCAACAAATAGCAGTCGAAGTATACTATTATAGTATATTGTATACTATTGCAGTATAGTTGTATACTCTTATAGTATATTGGATACTATAGCAGTATAATATAGGGTAACTGTGTTTTTATTTAGTTTCCAGCTTGAAAATACGATCTCAAACACCTTAAATCAGCTTCAAATGCAACCAAATTTTCGTATGAACTTCCTGAAGATAATATACGCGATATTTTGCAACACTCACTTCGAATTAAATAACAAATCTTCAAAATAAAATTTTAAATTCAGGAGTTTCAAATTCAACAATTGTGGGTCTTTAAACACACATAATGTTTTATCTGGAAAGCTTAATATATAACCACAACAGCACATAGGTTGAAACACAAACAAATACACAGGGAAGAAGGCATTTAAGAAAAACAACACTAATACGCAAAGAGGAATTCAATATATACTAATATAGAAAGAGAATTTTGGAGTAAAACTCATGTAAAATAATATGAAAACTTGTACATTAAAATTTATATAGAAAATCCTATTAAAAAAAATGGGGAAAATTCATGGGTTTGTACTGGATTTTCATCATCCACTGAAAAGCTAAAGCTATGAATTTTCTGAAAGGAGAAGGGAATGTTTGGGTGTGAGACTATTCTTGTTTAGAGAAATTGAAGCGGGAAAGGGGATTGGGTGGACTGGGTAATTAAAATGGGCGGCGTAGGTAGAAATTGTAAGTAAAAACTCCACGGGGCGCCCTATTTGGTCGCCCCCATTTAACCTATACTCATTTTTTTAAAAAGTTTTAACTTGTACCCACTTTTTAAAGAAAGAATTACGGCCCTTGTCACTTGGCCTAACAGCCCAACCGAAAATGGCCCAGATTTGAAACTTTTACCCTATTTAGCCCATGTTGTACATAACTTGAAAGAAATTATTCAGCCTTTAGCCCATTATTAAAGACACACTTTTAGGGTTTTTATTATTTTCTTCTTTCTTCATTCCCAGCACACCAAATTCTCTCTCACCGCCTCTCGCTTCTTTCTTTCCAACCCACATAGATCCCTCATCCTTTCTTAACCTAGCCCCCGCTATTCCCCCTCCCCTACCCCTCACGCAGTTCTGCCATCAATGGATCGAAGAAGGCTCGGGCTCCTACTTCGTCGTCCATGGTGGCAAGCAGAAGAATATTGAAGATTTTTGAAATCGGGTCTGACTCTTTGTAGTTTGAAACCTTAATTTCCAATGTCTGATCGAGCTCTGAGGAGAAAAGATCGGAAGCTAAATCAATCTTCAAAACGATGAAGCAGAAAGCTCCAGACTTGCTTGTTCTTAAGCTTGTTGACCTTCTTGGCTCATCGCAAGTTATTGATTCCCGTGATATGTGTGTTGTCCTCCTTGAAGTCTCGAATCTGAAATTGGGTGTATCGTATCTGTGCGTTGAATTCCGAATTGTTGGCGCAACATTGCTAACCTATAGACGAGTTGAATCATCCAATACCTTCTACTACAACTCGAGGCTTGGATAAAAATCATAACTATGTAGCAGTTTGTATAAACACTGTATAATAGTGTATAATTGTGTATATGAATATACAAACACCTCTTATACACTATTATACATGTTTATACAAGTTATACAATATTGTATAATTGTGTATAAATGTGTATATTTGTGTATAATGTTGTATAATTATATATTTGTTTCAGTTTATAAGGATGTATATACATTGTTAGTGTGTAAGAGGCCTCTACGGAAGTTTGACACTTCCTTCTCTTCTTCTTTTTCGTGTATGTGCTGTATAAAAAAGATTTGTACGCGTTGAGGGATTCCACAATTCATTTACCAAGTTTTTATTTTTCTTTTATCCTGTTGGATTGCTTGAGCAATTGCACATAATAATGTATGAAAACAACTGGTTGTATAAAGAGGGAGCAATAACCGTAGTTGATTGTGTGAAATAAGCTGTCTTTCGGGAATTAACCTATTATTTTTGGGCTATAGATTTTCAAAGTGGTATCTAGGCTATTATGTTGCAAGTCAGGTGTGTGAGTTGTATTTATGTGAAATTATCCCCTTTTTAAACAACTTCAGCCCCCTTTCTCCTCCTCCTTCTCCTCCTTCGTTTTCTTCCTTCTTCTTCTTCTTCTTCTTCTTCTTCTTCTTCTTCTTCTTTCTTCTGCTGCTGTTGGTGCTGGATGAATGCCATAAGTATGTTTATCAGATTATCTAAAAATAAATTATAAGTAATTACGTAAGTTAGTAGACAATAATTTGTGAATATTTCCACGTACGGGAAGTTTAAGGTCACACTTAGTGATTCTCTTCATGATAATTCTGTTCTTTTCACGTTTATTGTTTCCAAAACTTATGATTTAGATACTGTTGGTAATCTGATTATTTTATAGTAGTAATACACTATGAAAGAATAAGGTGATTATTTATCTAGTATGTTAGAAAGCTTTTTCAAAAACTTCAGCTTATATAGTGTTGAAGTTTTTATAAATGAACTAAATAACTTCGGCATCTTCTGCTGAAGTTTTTGAAAAAGATTTATGACAAAACTAATGAATCCAGGACAAAATTTTTTTAGCTTATTTAGTGCTGAAGTTTTTACAAATGAACTAAATAACTTCAACATCTTCTGCTGAAGTTTTCGAAAAAGCTTTATAACAAAACTAATGATTCCAGGACAAAAAAACTTCAGCTTATTTAGTGCTGAAGTTTTTACAAATGAACTAAATAACTTCAACATCTTTTGCTGAAGTTTTTGAAAAATCTTTATGACAAAACTAATGAATCCAGGACAAAAAAACTTCAGCTTATTTAGTGCTGAAGTTTTTACAAATGAACTAAACAAAACTTCAGCTACTAGAATGCTTAAGTTTAGTAATTACAAATAAAAACTTCAGCAAATAGAGAACAAAACTTCAGGCCCGTCTACTAGAATACTGAAGTTTGTGTGATTGCCTTTGCTACTTCAGGCCCGTATGCTGAAGTTACGCGAAAAAGTGGGTACGCTTGCAATTTTTTTTGCAAAGCGGGTACAAGTTAAAACGTGATCCAAAAAACGGGTATAGATGCAAATGCTCCAAATTGTAAGGAGTTTCAGGTTGGGTAGAATCGGGTATAGAATTACTTTTGGGCTTGGTAGGTATATTGTATAATGGGGTATTATCAATTCTAGCCTGTGCCAGAAACTATTTACATCTGGTAGCCAAAAAAATGTATAAATTTTTTATAATTTTAGTATATAACATACAAAACGTATATATATACAAAAAATATACAAATTTTATATTTTTTTCGGCTATTATTTTTACAGCTGTCACGACCCCGGTTCGCCCTCCGTGAACTATCGTGACGGCACCTAGTCTCTACGACTAGGTAAGCCTAACAAATGCGGAGAAAGAAATAATTGCGGAAAGAAAGTAATTAAAAACCGAGATAACAATGTTAAACAGTGCTTAAGATGTCGTCTGGCATATAATAGTACAAGAATCTCAATTTAACACTCCCAAAATCCGGAACCCCATGAATCACAAGCTAAAAGATTACATAATAAGCTCTACCTCCAGAAATGTCTTCTACCAACAAGGGAAATACAGAAAGGGCTATACTAGTACTGAGAATAGAAAGGGACTCTTCGGTCTGCAGACACGGCAGATATACCTCGAAGTCTCTACAAAGCGCCTCGCCTCAAGCGTGATAAGACTGAGTGGAAGTACCTGGATCTGCACATGAAAAACATGCGCAGGAAGGGCATGAGTACACCACAGCAGTACTCAGTAAGTGCCAAGCCTAACCTCGGTCGGGTAGTGACGAGGAAGGTCAGGGCCTTACCGAGGTTAAAGGAAATACAAGATATAACAGTGTAGAATAAGACAGTATACTTAAGTGCAACAGTAAAAAGTAACACAGGATAGAAGAACAACAGCAACTTTACTAGAGACAAAGTAATCACAGAAATAAATACAGCTCAACGCAGAGATAACAATCGGGGGATCTCCCAGGATACCGTCCTGTTGTCCTCAAATATAATATCCAGTGGATCTCTTAGGTGCAGTCCCGTAGTCCAACTCATAATGCACGGGGTTCTACCGGAGTCTCGATCCGTAGTCCCAAATATAAATATCCAGTACTGGGGGAATCTACCGGGTGCAGTCCCGTACTTCCAATATAAAAGTGCAGGGGGATCTCCCGGAATACAATTCCGCAGTCCCAAAGTAAACATACAGGGGGGGATCTCCCGGGATACCGTCCCGTAGTCCCAAAGTAAACACACAACAACAACACAAAAGAATACTCAATTCAATTCAATCCTCCATGGCAAAATAAACTGGTAATTCTAGCCTAGCATGCTGCACATAATCCAAATGAGGCACTTTGAGCAAGTAAAGCAATTAAGTCAACTAAACATGCTTCCCTAGGCTAATAGCAGGCTTAAATTACACACGGTATGAACAGGAAAAAGGGAATCACATTTATAGTTACTTAAAGAAAATGGATTTTCAACGACTAGTACAAGTACACACTCGTCACCTTACGTACAAGGTATTTCAATTATCAACAAACCAAATCCTAAGGGGAGTTCCCCCCACACAAGGTTAGACAAGCCACTTACCTCGAATCGACTCAAAAATCAACCCGAAACCACGTTCTTGCCACGAGTGCTCGACTCCAATTGGCCCAAATCTATTCAATTCAATTACATAATGTAAATATAACTTCAAGTAACTGATTCCTCAAATAAATTCTAAGCTAATACGCGAAATTAGGTAAAATGACCAAAACGCCCTCCGGGCCCACGTCTCGGAATCGGGTAAAATTTATATTTTTAGAATCCTCATACTCTCACCAGTCTAACCATACCAAAATTATCCAAATCCAATGTCAAATTCCCAATCAAAACTCGAAACTTAGGCTTAGGAACTTTGTCCAAATTTTTTCCCAATTTTCATCTCAAATCCAAAATTAAATGATAAAACTAATAATAGATTAATGGAATACAACTAGAAAGGGATAAGGAATTGTTACCCAATCATCTTTTCTTCAAAAACCCCACAGAATCGCCCTACTCTGAGCTCCAAATTGATTTTTCCAAGTTATGAACTCAACCCTCGAAATTTCATATTTCTGCCTAGTGATTACCGCATCTGCAGTGCAATTTCCGCATCTGCGAAACCGCTTCTGCGGTCAAGGGAACCGCTTCTGCGATTTCCACTTAAATCCTCTTCGCCGCACCTACGACCCAAAATTTGCATCTGCGGTCCCGCAGGTCCGGTACATCTTCCGCTTCTGCGGTTCAGCTCTTCTTCCCCTTGGCCGCTTCTACGGCTTGATTCCGCATCTGCGGGAGTCGCACCTGCGACCTCTCAACCGCAGATGCAGTTATGACAGTAGTCATAAACTTCAGCTGTAAATCCAATTTCCCAATCTTTCCGTTAACAATCCGAAATCATCCCGAGACCCCCGAGACCTCAACCAAAAGCACGAACAAGTCATATACCACTATCCAAACTTATACCAATCCTTAAAACACCTAAAACAACATCGAAACATCGAATTAACATCGGATTCAAGCCTAAGAACTTCAAAAACTCTCGAATTACGCTTTTGATCAAAAAGCCTATCAAACCTCATCCAAATGACTTGAAATTTTGCACACACGTCACATTCAACACTACGGAGCTACTCCAACTTCTGGAATTCCATTCCGACCCCGATATCAAAATCTCACTATCGAACTGGAAACTTCAAAAATTCAACTTTCGGCATTTCAAGCTTAATTAAGCTACAGAACTCCAAAACACAATTCGAACACGCTCCTAAACTCGAAATCACCCAATGGAGCCACTACTAGAAATTGGGGCTATGGCAACGATTGTAATGGAAACGGATCTGTAACCGATGCTATAGATGATCTATTGCAACGGTTCTAACCATTGCGTAAGGCTATTGGTACTACCGGTACACTTTAGTACCTGAACCGTTGCAGTAGTCCAAAAACCGTTACAATATAGGCTTCTACGGCAATGTTTTAGGCGACCGTGGCAATAAGCCAATCTAAGGTAACGGTTACTTAAAGTTTTGTTTTATTGCAACGGGTTTGTCCCTCTCTATTTTTTTCTAAATTTTCGACGACACCCGCTAAATTAAAGGAGGCCCGCTCTAATTAGTATTCTTTTATTTTTTATTCAATAAAATAAGAGTATACCTACTGCAGATCGATCTAAGTCACCCCCACTCACATAAACTCTTCCACACTCTCTCTCTTCCAAACCATCATCGACGCCTCTGTTGTCGGAGATTACGAGGAGAAACCAAAGCGTCATCGGCGGCACCGGCAGCGTCAACACCGGAAAATCCGTTTAAGGCTAATATTAGTCTTGATAATCCTCTAGGGTTGCTCAAAATTCGAGTTCATCGGCAGAGAATTGAAGATATTCGTCTGGTGAAAGACAAGTTGGAAACCGTTTGAAGAGCCCTCATCTTTGTTGATCAACTTATTAATTTCTCCCTTTCATAAAGTTGTGAGTATTTTCTACTGAAGCTTTGTTGCGATTATTAGAAATCTGTTAGGGTCCTTTTGCACTATAAGTCATCCCTTTTTTGCTCTCAATTTAATGACGAAAACATAAATTTGCATCACGATTTTATCCTATTTTTTACTGTTAAGGTTGCATGTTTTTCCCCTTTGACCCTTTGAAAAAGCACGAGGTAAATCTCTAGTTCAAGAGATGGAGCTGTTTATTTTTGTGATCGTCCTGAAACTCACTTAAAATGCGATTGTGTGAAACTACTTAAGAGTACCTTCTGAGCTTATATGTTGTTACAAGGTAGGTAGAAGTTGTATCATATGCCACCAAATTAAGATTATAGGTAACAAATTTAATGTTTTATAAGATCCTTTCTCGAGGAGAGTTTGGCCATGTTTTATTCTATTTGTTTGGATAGAACGGATATTTCTCTTGCAGACACCAAAAGGAATTACGGCCACCTATTTTTAGAACCTGTGTCTTCGATTCTCTAGCTTGCAATAGCGGTTAACTACTTCTAGTGAATATTTCGAACTTAATGGTTTATTAAGTGTTGCAAAAGTATAACGAATTCAATGCTAATAACTTTAAAGATCGAAGCCGTCAAGTTTAAATCGTGGATCCACGTGTCTATCTTCCATTTTGTTTGTAAATTTTCACAATACTGCTTCTATTCCTTTTGATATGCCTGATTAACAATGATTTAACTTTTCGATGATGTTTGAAGTTGGTCTTATCCCATTGATATGTCGATATATGGGGGTAATTATGGTTGAAGATGTGATGGTTTATCTAAAGAGTAGTCATGTTTTTGAAGCTTTTGGTGGGTTCAGTGTGTTTTTCTATGGTCTTGGTGTAGCTGTTTATGCATTTGAAAGTGTTGGAATGATATCTGATCGTCTTAATAGAAAATAGATTTTTGTGCTGGATAAGATGGCTTGTGGTTTTAGCAGTGACTTTTGTGGCATTGTTGGTACAAAATTTTCCTAATTCTTGTCACTTGTAAGGAGCAGTGTGTGCATTGTTCTTGTCTTTGTGTTGCCTGCTTTGTTTCATTTCATTGTATTCAAGGATGAGCTAAGATGGCATGGTTTGGCTTGTTTCCATTCAAGGCCATTGATAATAGGCTTTGTACAATCATGGTAGTTGACTGAGATTCATGATCATGTTTGTTTAGTTTTCATTGAAACTGGTCATAGTTTGATCAAATGACCATTTGGTTCTCTTCTTATTATTACTAGTTTAAGTATATATTATGGCCTGAGACCTCCTAGATGTGTATTTATTCTTTTTCATAATGAAGTTGTGACTCTTGAAACATTAAAGAGGAAATTATTTTAAAGATTAGTCCATTATTTTGTTCGACATTAGTCCTTGCCGGGGCTATTTGTCAACAACTCTTCTTTTTCTTTGGTTTTTGCTCTATTCATATAGATATGCTTGCTCATTATTTAACTGAAACTCAATTAGATCTTGCAACTGATCAAGTTGAATGTCATGTTCTTTTTCTTTCGTTGCCCCTTTTTTACAATGTTTTGGTGCTGCTTGTCCATTTTGAGAGCTGCATGTTAATTTTTCTTGAAGGATAATGACTTTATATACTCTTTTGTAGGTGGAGCAGATGAAGAAACGGAAGACGGAGGCAGTGAAAATCAAGACCTACTTAAAGAATTTTGAATTACTGTAGACGCATGGTTTAGGAATATTCGTTATCAGCATTTTAAAACTTACTTTTAACTCTTGAATTGTAAAACTTATGTACTTGGCCTCGAACATTTCACTTTTATGGATATTATTAGCTTGTTAGACAATATAGATTATGAATAATTTTATTTTGTTATTTATATAAATTTTAGTGTTTTATAATTTATTCTATATGTAAATATTTATTTACAACAAGGATAATGTTTTCGTTTCAATTAAACTGTTATACAATAACCTACCAGAACTGTTGCAATAGGAATCATATGACGTTCCTGTAGAAAATGTAAACCGTTGCAACAGGACCTGCAAACCGTTCCAAAATGATCTATAAACCGTTGCAATTGGTAGGGCAAACCATTGCAATAGCTTAAAGAAATTGTTGCCATATCCATAAATAGCCGTAACAATAGCTTACATAACCGTTGCGTTAAACGATATGGTAACAGTTATCAACCGTTGCATTAAATGTTATGGTAACGAACTATAACCGTTGCAGTTGATAAAATTAATCGTTCCAACAGGGTGAGGTAAAACCGTTGCGACAGACCCCATAATAGCAACGGTTACGTGAACCGTTGCAAGAACCGTTCCTTAAGCTCTATGGGCACGCGAGCTGGTGGAACGGGCGCTAAATCGTTGCAATAGCTCTATGGCAACGATTTATCTGTCTATTGCAACGGTCTTCCATGTGTTGCCATAGGAGCATTTTCCAGTAGTGAGCTAACCGAACCAACGGAATTCCATTCTGAGGCCGTCTTCACACTGTTCTGACTACGGTCCAAATTCTAAAACTTAAACTCTCATTTAGGGGACTAAGTGTCCTAAAACTCTTCGAAACACTAAATAAATCCTCTCGACAACTCATAACAGCAGAAACAAACACGTGGAATGCAGTTAATAGGGGATCGGGGCGTGAATTCTTAAAACGACCGGCCGGGTCGTTACATCCTCCCACATTAAACATTCGTTCGTCCTCGAACGAGCATAGAGACATACCTGAAGTAGTGAAAAGATGAGGGTAACGGCTGCGCATATCCTGCTCGGTCTCCCAAGTCGCCTCCTCGACCGGCTGACGCCGCCACCGAACATTCACTGATGCAATGTTCTTTGACCTCAACTTTCGAATCTGCCTGTCCAAAATTGCCACCGGCTCCTCAACATAAGATAGATCCTTGTCCAACTGGACTGAGCTGAAATCCAATACGTGCGACAGATCACCTTGATACCTTCGGAGCGTCGAAACATGAAATACCGGATGAACTCCTGCCAAGCTGGGAGGTAAGGCAAGCTCATAAGCAACCTCCCCAACACGCCTCAATATCTCGAAAGGGCCAATAAACCTCGGACTCAACTTCCCTTTCTTCCCAAATCTCATAATGCCCTTCATAGGCGAAACCCGAAGCAGGACCCGCTCTCCAACCATGTAGGAAACATCACGAACCTTCCGGTCAGCATAACTCTTCTGTCTGGATTGGCTGTGCGTAGTCTATCCTGAATTACCTTGACTTTCTCCAAAGCATCCTGTACCAAGTCTATGCCCAATAATCTAGCCTCACCCGGCTCAAACCAACCCACCGGGGATCTACACCGCCTACCATACAAGGCCTCATACGGTGCCATCTGAATGCTGGACTGATAGTTGTTGTTGTAAGCAAACTCCGCCAGTGGCAAGAACTGATCCCAAGACCCTCCAAACTCAATCACACACGCGCGGAGCATATCCTCAAGAATCTGAATAGTGCGCTCGGACTGCCCGTCCGTCTGAGGGTGAAATGCTGTGCTCAACTCCACCCGAGTACCTAACTCATGCTGTACGGCCCTCCAAAACCGCGATGTGGACTGAGTACCTCTATCTAAAGTGATGGAAACCGGAATACCATGCAGACGGACAATCTCCCGGATATAAATCTCTGCCAACCGCTCCGAAGAGTAGGTAGTACTCACAGGAATGAAATGCGCGGACTTGGTCAGCCAATCCACAATCACCCAAATGGCATCGAACTTTCTCGAAGTCCGTGGGAGCCCTACTACAAAGTCCATGGTGGTCCGCTCCCACTTCCACTCCGGAATCTCTATCTGCTGAAGCAATCCGCCCGGTCTCTGGTGCTCATACTTCACATGCTGACAATTAAGGCACAGAGCTACAAACCCAACTATATCTTTCTTCATCCGCCTCCACCAATAGTGCTATCTCAAATCCTGGTACATCTTTGTGGCACCCGGATGAATGGAATATCGCAAACTATGGGCCTCCTCTAGAATCAACTCTCTAAGCCCATCAACATTGGGTACACAAACTCGACCCTGCATCCTCAATACCCCGTCATCACCAATAGTCACATCTCTGGCATCGCCATGCAAAACCTTGTCCTTGAGGACAAGCAAATGAGGGTCATCAAACTGACGCTCCGGGATACGATCAAACAAGGAAGACCGAGAGACCACGCAAGCTAGAACCCGACTGGGCTCCGAAAGACCCAATCTCACAAACTGGCTGGCTAAGGCCTGAACATTCATCGTCATGGGCCTCTCTGCTGCTGGCAAATAAGCCAAACTACCCAACTCTCTGCCCGGTGGCTCAAAGCATCGGCCACCATATTGGCCTTGCCCGGGTGATACAAAATAGTGATATCATAGTCCTTATGCAGCTCTAACCACCTCCTCTGTCGTAAATTAAGGTCCTTCTACTTGAACAAATGCTGCAAACTCCGGTGATCAGTATAAATCTCACAAGGCACACCGTACAAATAATGACGCCAGATCATTAAGGCGTGAACAATAGCAGTTAACTCGAGATCATGGACAGGATAATTCTTCTCATATACCTTCAATTGTCTAGACGCGTAGGCAATCACCCTACCGTTCTACATCAATACCGCTCCAAGGCCAACCCTCGAGGAATCACAATAGACAGTATAAGACCCCAAACCGGTTGGCAATATCAAAACTAGGGCTATAGTCAAAGATGTCTTGAGCTTCTGAAAGCTCTCCTCACACTCTTCCGTCCACTAGAACGGAGCACTCTTCTGGGTCAGCCTGGTCACAGGTGCTGCAATAGATGAAAACCCCTGAACAAATCGACGGTAATAACCCGCCAAGCCCAGAAAACTGCGGATCTCATGGCTGAGGATGGTCTGGGCCAACTCTGCACTGCTTCCACTTTCTTCGGATCCACCTGAATACCCTCACTCAAAACCATGTGACCCAAGAATGCCACGAAATCCAACCAAAACTCACATTTCGAGAACTTAGCATATAGTTTCTTCTCTCTCAAAGTGTAGAGCATTGTCCTCAGGTGCTGCTCATGATCTTCCCGACTCTGGGAATATACTAGAATGTCATCAATAAAGACAATGACGAATGAATCAAGATATGGCCGGAATACACTGTGCATAAATTCATGAATGCTGCTGGGGCATTGGTCAGCCCAAATAACATAATAAGGAACTCGTAATGATCATACTTTGTCCTGAAGGTAGTCTTCAGGATATCTGGATCCCGAATCTTCAACTGATGATAGCCTGAACACAAGTCAATCTTAGAAAACACACGAACACCCTGTGACTGATCAAATAGGTCATCAATACGGGGCAAAGGATAACGGTTCTTCACTGTAACCTTGTTCAACTGGCGATAATCAATACACATACGCATAGAACCATCCTTCTTCTTCACAAATAAGATAGGAGCACCCCAAGGTGATACACTGGGCCGAAAGAAACCCTTATCAAGCAATTTCTGTAACTGCTCCTTCAACTCCTTCAACTCAGGAGGAGCCATACGGTACGGAGGAATAGAAATGGGCTGAGTGCCCGGCAACAGATCAATGCCAAAATCAATATCTCTATCGGGCGGCATGCCCGGAAGGTTAGCTGGAAACACATCAGAGGAATCCCGTACTACTGGGACTGACTCAACTGTAGGGGTATCAATACTGACATTTCTCACATAAGCTAGATACGCGTCACACCCCTTCTCAACCATACGTTGAGCCTTAAGGAATGAAATAACTATACTGGAAGTATGATCTAAGGTACCCCTCCAGTCTACTCGCGGTACACCTAGCATAGCCAGAGTCACGGTTTTTGTGTGACAATCAAGAATAGCATAATGGGGCGACAAGCACTCCATGCCCAGAATAACATCAAAGTCTACCATGCTGAGCAATAACAAATTGGCTCTGGTCTCAAAACCACTAAGAGCAATCAAACACGACGATAAACGCAGTCCGCAATAAGAGAATCTCCAACAGGAGTAGAAACATAAACATGAGAACTCAAAGAATCCCGAGATACGCCGAAATACGGGGCAAAATAAGAGGACACATAAGAATAAGTGTAGCCTGGATCGAATAGAACCGATGCATCTCTGTTATAGACCAAGATAGTACCTGTGATGACAGAATCAGAGGCGACAACCTCGGTACGAGCAGGAAGGGCATAGTATCTGGCCTGGACTCTCCCTCGAGGGCGACCTCTACCTCCCCGACCTCCACCTCTAGCTGGCTGAGCAGGTGGGGTAGCAACCGGTGCTGTGATCATAGTCTGAGAACTCTGCGGGGCATGCTGTGGCTGAGAAGTGTGTGGAGGTGCACCCCTCCTAAGTATGGGGCAATCCCTCACTATATGGCGTGTGTTACCACACTCAAAACAAGCTCTGGGAGGACGTGGCGGTTGTGACTGGCTCGGGCTAGGTCTGCTGGACTGACCACAGGAAACACCCCGCGCAGGAGGCGCACTAGATACTGGGGTGCATAATAAGGCTCCTGAGGTCTAGGTGGAGCTGGAATACCACTGGCTGCTGGAAGAGCTGAATGAACGGGGCGACTCACATAACCCCTACCATGACGAGCTGAAGCCGGGGCACGGGCACCAGAATAATGGCCCGACTCTTAAGACCTCTTGGCCTCCCTCTCCTCTCTATCCCTAGCATGCATACCCTCAATCCTCCTAGCAATGCTCACCACCTGCTGATAAGAAATATCCATCTCTCACGAGCCATGCTAGACCTGATGCTGGGAATAAGCCCCTCAATAAACCGGCGAACCTTCTCGTGAACAGTAGAAATCAAAGCTGGTGCATGTCTAGCCAAGTCGGTGAAACGGACAGCATACTCCGAGACAGTCTAGTACCCTGGCGCAAATGCTCAAACTCTGCGCGCCAAGCGTCCCTGAGACTCTGGGGAACGTACTCTCTCGTGAACATATCTGAAAAATAAGCCCAAGTCAGGGAAGCTGCCTCATCCGGACTGTCTAACTCATAAGCACGCCACCACTGATAGGCGGCCCTTCAAAGCTGAAAGATAGTAAAGGAAACCCCGCTCAATCCTGATATACCCTTGGTACGGAGGATACGATAGCACTCCTCTAGAAATCCAAGAGCATCATCTGAGGCTAGTCCGATGAATGTAGGAGGCTGATACTTCTTGAACCTCTCAAGCCTTTTCTGCTCCTCCTCTGAAGCTACTGCCCTCTCCTCGGGCTGAGCTGGGGCTACCGGCTGTACAGGAATAATCTCTGGGACCTGATCAACATGCACTGGCTGCTCAGGAGTGCGGGCGGCGGGAGTTTGTGCTCCTCCCCCGGCCTGGGATATAGCTGCAGCAAGGGGAAGCAGCCCTGCCTGAGCTAGAGTAGTGTACATAGTCATAAACTGCGCCAGAGTCTCTTAGAGTGCTGGAGTAGTAATAGCAGACGTATCAGGTGTCTGGACTCCGGTTGGAACTGATGGTGGCACCTCGATGGCAACTCGCACGGGTGCTCTGGCTGCACCACGTGCGCGTCCTCAGCCTCTACCCCGACCCCGGCCTCTGACGGCTCCAGTAGGGGGCACGAGTGCCTGATCATCTCGGGTAGCACGTGTCCTCACCATCTATGAGAGAATAGAAGTTTAGAATTGTGATATCAAAATCTCGCACGACACGGAAATCAAATGAAGTGGAAGTTTCTTAACAATTATATAAATACAGGATACCGTCAACGCAGAGATAACAACCAGGGGATCTCCCAGGATACCGTCCTGTAGTCCCCAAATATAATATCCAGTGTATCTCCCGGGTGCAGTCCCGTAGTCCAGCTCATAATGCGTGGGGATCTACCGTAGTCCCGATCCGTAGTCCCAAATGTAAATATCCAGTACTGGGGGAATCTACCGGGTGCAGTTCCATAGTTCCAATATAAAAGTGCAGGGAGATCTCCCGGAATACAATTCCGTAGTCCCAAAGTAAATATACAGGGGGGATCTCCCGGGATACCGTCCCGTAGTCCCAAAGTAAGCACACAACAACAACACAAAAGAATACTCAATTCAATTCAAACCTCCATGCCAAAATAAACAGGTAATTCTAGCCTAGCATGCTGCACATAATCCAAATGAGGCACTTTGAGCAATTAAAGCGATTAAGTTAACTAAACATGCTTCCCTAGGCTAATAGCAGGCTTAAATTACACACGGTATGAACAGGAAAAAGGGAATCACATTTATAGTTACTTAAGCAAACGGATTTTTAACAATTAGCACAAGTACGCACTCGTCACCTTATGTACAAGGCATTTCAATTATCAACAAACCAAATCCTAAGGGGAGTTTCCCCCACACAAGGTTAGACAAGCCACTTACCTCGAACCGGCTCAAAAATCAACCCGAAACCACGTTCTTGCCACGAGTGCTCGACTCTAATTGGCCCAGATCTATTCAATTCAATTACATAATGTAAATATAACTTCAAGTAACTGATTCCTCAAATAAATTCTAAGCTAAATCGCGAAATTAGGTAAAATGACCAAAATGCCCTCCGGGCCCACATCTCGGAATCGGGTAAAATTTAAATTTTTAGAATCCTCATACTCTCACGAGTCTAACCATACCAAAATTATCCAAATCTAATGTCAAATTCCCAATCAAAACTCAGAATTTAGGCTTAGGAACTTTCTCCAAAATTTTCCCCAATTTTCATCTCAAATCAAAAATTAAATGATAAAACTAACAATAGATTAATGGAATACAACTAGAAAGGGATAAGGAATTGTTAACCAATGATCTTCTCTTCAAAAACCCCACAGAATCGCCCTACTCCGAGCTCCGAATTGATTTTCCATGTTATGAACTCAACCCTCGAAATTTCATATTTCTGCCTAGCGATTACCGCATTTGCGGTCCAATTTTCGCATCTGCGAGACCGCTTCTGCAGTCAGGGGAACCGCTTTTGCGATTTCCACTTAAATCCTCTTCGCCGCACCTACGACCATGAATCCGCATCTGCGGTCCCACAGGTGCGGTACATCTTCCGTTTCTGCGGTTTCAGCTCTTCTTCCCCTTGGCCGCTTCTGCGGCTTGATTCTGCATCTGCGGGAGTCACACCTGCAGCCTCTCAACCGCAGATGCGGTTATGACAGCAGTCATAAACTTCAGCTGCAACTCTAATTTCCCAATCTTTCCGTTAACCATCAGGAATCATCCCAAGGCCCTCGGGACCTCAACCAAAAGCACGAACAAGTCATATACCACTATCCAAACTTATACCAATCCTTAAAACACCTAAACAACATTGAAACATCGAATTAACATCGGATTCAAGCCTAAGAACTTCAAAAACTCTCGAATTACGCTTTCGATCAAAAAGCCTATCAAACCTCGTCCGAATGGCCTGAAATTTTGCACACACATCACATTCAACACTATGGAGCAACTCCAACTTCCTGAATTCCATTCCGACCCCAATATCAAAATCTCACTATCGAACCGGAAACTTCAAAAATTTAACTTTCGGCATTTCAAGCCTAATTAAGTTACGGACCTCCAAAACACAATCCGAACACGCTCCTAAATCCGTAATCACCCAACGGAGCTAACGGAACCAACGGAATTCCATTCCGAGGCCGTCTTCACACTGTTCCGACTACGGTCCAAATTCTAAAACTTAAACTCTCATTTAGGGGACTAAGTGTCCCAAAACTCTCCGAAACTCCAATTAAATCCTCCCGGCAACTCATAACAGCAGAAACAAATACGGAAAATGCAGTTAATAGGGGATCGGGACGTTAATTCTTAAAACGACCGGCCGGGTCGTTACAACAGCGGCTATACAATGTCATTTTTCCATTGTGTAATTTCCATTGGAATACAAGCCCATTAGCTTTTAATCACATAAGTTGAACTACGGTAATTCAGTTGACACAACTCAATATAAAGATTAATTAAATAATTTTACATCTTAAGAATATTCTACATGGCCCCTTGGGGGTAGGACTTCATTAAAAGGAACTACCAAAAGTGAAGTGATTATATACAAAGTTAACTTGCTTGTATTTAAGATCCGTACAAGCTTCTTGGCCTATAAATACTGGAGTATTTCTCTTCTAGTCAAGATGTATCACTTCTTTTCTTTATCGTAAACATTACCAGAGTACTATGGAGAGCAGCAAACATCACCACTTAATTACCAGAAGGTACCATGGTTCTCAAACCTATTTCTCAGGGATATATGAAGTAATGATAGTAAAGGATACGCGTTATTGTAAGATGAGAAAAGCTTTTATTTGAACTGTTAAAAAAAATATTAAGCTAAATAAGTGGACTGTTTGAGTTAAGTTGATTTAGTAACTTAATAATAAAGACTTGTATTCATAAACTCACAGACAACAAAATAAGAAGAAGAAAAAGGATCCTACAAGAATGGGCATGCATGCTAGGACCAGCTTTAATTTCTCAATCTTTAATACACATAAATTAAAGTAAAATAAAAATAAAAAAAGTTTAAACGATGAGAAATAATATTGCACACATACTGGAAGGAAAAACTGATCGATCGCAATTCGCATGCATGTGATGCTTTTCATGCACTCTCGTATCCACCGCCGCCGTAGCTACTGTCATCCTCTCCGCCATAGTTACCGTCGGCGCCACCTTCTTCTCCTCCGTCACCACTAGCATATCCACCATCACTACCGTATCCACCATCGGCATATTCATAGCCACCATCACCGTAACCATCAGTTGGAGGAGTACTATTACCCCCGTTATCACTACCATTAACGGGGTTATTCTCACCACCACCTCCATCACTACTGTATCCACTATCATCGTCATCATTTGTATAGACAACAGTAGCTGCTGGTGCAGCTAAAGGAGCGGATCCTCCTTGAGCAATCTTTTGGGGGTACATATATTCATCATCTTCTTCAACGTCAGATAAATCTGGGTCCAAAGGAGGAGAATGGGGAAAGCTCCAATCTCTCCTTATACTTCGATCCTTTCCAAAGCCTTCGCTACAAAAAAAACAAGAGAAAAGGGATGCCATATTGTTGAGTTATTGTTCATGCGTGAAGAAGGACAATAACACAAGGGTCAACATTGTTAAGTAGCAGTAAGTTGAATTAAAATATTGGAGAAAACTTCAATAATTATCCAGTGATATGAAGGTTTTAAGAGATTTAAATACTGATATGTGCAGATAATTATAATGGTGAGATTTTTATTTGTATTTGGTAAGCTACTCAATCCCCACGGAGTTTATTTATATTTTTATGCTTTATATAAAATTAGCAGTTGTTGGAAGCTGAAAGCTGTTTCAGTACAAAACAATAATTCACCTAATAGTACTGGACAAAATTAATCCTATATACTTAAAATACTAACATTGTAATAAGAGAAGGAAGGGAAGTTAGTCAACAAAAATAAGTATTTAAAATAAAACACAGGATTAGAACACATTAGATAAGTTCAATCACATTATATTAAAATCAGCAACTAGAGTGATCAATTTGCTGCCACAGCTGGCATATGCTTCTTGGATATTCTAATTAAATTCAAAATAGATGAGCTTCTTTGGGGGAAAAAGAAGAAATAACCTATATATTGTTCATTATTGTATTGTTTTCATTGATATCATGTTTGTTTCCATTGTTCATAAAATTATATTGTATTGTGTTGTAAACCCGTTGTTATATAACCATGAAAAAACTCAATTTTTACAACCATAGGCTTATTTCAAACAGTAAAAATGTTAGGATTTGGTAAACATTATTTTACCAAATCATTATATTTATTAAACCACAACAAACGATACAATCTATCTAAACATCATATTCATTAATATAATATGATACCATAAAATACGATACTGTACATTATGAAACCACGGGTAACAACCATCCAAACAGTGTGTGAGATATCAGCTCATAGAAATGCTTATAGAATGTTCTCCTTATGAAGATAATCAATATATGCACAAATCACGTATCTCACCAAGTTACCTGTATACCAGTTGTGACAACAAACTGACCTATTTTACTAAATACTAAACCCGTTGAACTTTAAAAACAAGAAACAAATAAAAAGTACTGACAAAAGTCTGAATTTGTACTGGCTTTGGCTATTCAGAAGAGATTGCTCACAAGGGATAGATTGGTTGCTTGCGGAATTACAAATGAACTACTATGTCCTCTGTGTAATGATGAAGATGAATCTATAGATCACTTGTTTTTTAGCTGTTTTTTCTCTGCTAGTGTTTGGAGTAAGCTTTTGGAATGGCAAGGCATATTCAGACAAGTCTTCACCTGGCAACAAGAACTACAATTTTATTTTTCGGGCAACAAGAACTACAATGGGCAGACACAATTCTGTGCAGTAATCTACAGATATGATTGTAGCTGCTTGCATTTATCATATATATATGGCCAGAGGCGAACACGAGGCTATTTCAAGGGAAGAGTAGTAAACCAATTGATGTGCTTATCAGATTGATTATTTTAATAGTTAGTCTGTAGAGGATCCATGAGGAGTAAGTTAGCAAAGAAGTTAGAGGCCCTTAGGGTGTGTTTGGTACGAAGGAAAATATTTTTATGAAAATGAGTGGTTTTATCACTTATTTCCCATGTTTGCTTGGTGAGTGAAAAACTTTTTCCGAAAAATATTTTTTAGTGTTTGGCTAGTGAAAAAAAAATAGTATTTTGATAATTTGGACAAACATTATTGTAAAGAATAGCAGAAGAAAGTATAATTTGGAGACGTTCCGCAAGCCCAAGATCGTTAACTAAGATTGGAAGATTCATCTAAAGAAGAGGAAGCTTGAAAAGAGAAGAGAGATTTTTGAAAGGAGAACTTTGTTAGGAAAGAAGGCTTTCTTGGATTTGGTTTCATTACAAATGCCTAAAAAGGCTACTACTATTTATACTTGTCTAGGGATGATTTTAGATACAAAAATAATCTAGACAATTCTATCACCTTCTACTAATATCTTCCTTAAATATCCAAGACTCTAGAATATCTAGATATTTTTTAAGTACAACAAATATCCAAGATATTACTCCATAACTTTCTAGAAGCTTCTTCTAATTATACTTTTTACTCTACCAAAAAATCAACTTTATTTTTTCACACTCCCCCTTAAAGTGATTTTTTGGAAGCTATCCCAAGCTTGTCGAGGAAGAACTCAACCGATGCTTTAGGACGTGTCTTGGTAAAGATCTCAGCACTATTTTTTTTTCTGGCTCGTCTTGCTTCCCGAAGGCTGAAGGTTCTTCAATTGGTCCTGCAAAGAAACAGGAATACGTACTGACAAAATTTTCATCTCTGAAGTGAGCTGGCTTGGTAATAGTTCTTTTTAGCCTTCCCAAACCACTTGAATCATCTACTTGCTGAGTTTCATGTTGTTGAGGTCCAGAACTCCCCCTTTCTATTAACTCCTCGGCGGTTGTATTATATAGAGAAGCACCTGCAATGGGCAAGCTTGAATCTCCATTGTTTAAGGTTTTTGAACTCGCTCCATCCAATGCAGCTCCATAATACAAAGACACTTCGTATATGACATCCCTTAAGACAACAAAGAGATGAGTTTTGGGATCCATGCACTTTCATCCCTTTTTCCGTTTATCATATCCGAAAAAGATGCATTTTCTTGCCTTGGCATCCAACTTGCTCCGTTGAGAATCCGAAATGTGAACATAACAAATAGAGCCAAAAACCCTGAGGTGTTTCACGCTAGGCTTTTCTCCAAACATTAATTCAGGGAGACTTCAAATTGTTTGGAGAAAGCGGCATCTTGTTCATCACATACGCCGCACATTTCGTACCTTCAGCCCACAAGGATCTAGGTACATTCTTGGCATGAAGCCAACTCTTACATGTCAGTTAAGTGTCGGATCTCCTTTCAGCCACTCTATTTTGTTGTGGTGTATCAGCGCATGTGAGTTCTCTTTTAATACCATGCCGATGACAAAATGATAGAAATTAATCTAAAGTGAATTCTCCGCCATTATCAGTTCGCAACCGCCTTATTCTGGAATCGAGTTCGCCTTCAACTCTTTCAACCACTCCATTTTGTTGGGATGTATCAGCGCATGTGATTTCTCTTTTAATACCATGCCGACGACAGAAGGACAGAAATTCATCTAAAGTGAATTCTCCGCCATTATCAGTTCGCAACCGCCTTATTCTGGAATCGAGTTCGCCTTCAACTGTTTCTTTGAACTCTATAAACTTACTGAAAACTTCTGACTTGTGCTTTACAAAATAAACCCAAGTAAATCTAGTAAAATCATCAATGAAAATTAGCATATATGAATAGCCTGAAAATGAAGGAGTTCTCGTTGGCTCCATCAAGTCACTATGAATAAGTTCTAGTGGGGCATTGCACCTTGATAAGGATCTGTCAAATGGAAGACGATGTGCCTTTCCATATTGACATCCTTCAGAAACCTCTCCACCACCAAAATTTCTTAAGTTAGGCAACCTTTTACTAGATTCAACTTTACCATGGCTTATAATTTATCCATGCTTAGATGTCCAAGTCTAGCATGTCAAAGATGTGTATTATCATTGCTACTCATCTTCTCAATATATGAATTAGAGACAGATAAGACATATACATGGTTAACTCTCTTACCTGAGTGATCTATATCTGCCTTGAGCACCTTGATATTTTGGAGGAACTTCATATCACGTGGGCCAAATAGCAAATAGTTTCCGGCATCTACAACATTTGCAACTGAAAATAGATTTTTCTTCATACCTAGAACATGAAAGACATTGTTGAGAGTGATAGAGTCTTCTTGCTTCTCGTTGACTACAACAATTCCTTCCTTCTCCACTTGATGGACTGTATTATCTACTATCACAATGACATCATGTCCATTGTATTCGCTAAAGGTGGAGAATTTGATTGGTCTCCAGTGAGATGGTGCCCACATCCTGAATCCACGACCCATTATTTTCCAAAATTTATGGAAGCCATGGCATTTATTGCACGAGTCTCCGCTGCGAAGCACTTTCCCCAGTCTTCTTCTTCTTCTTCTTGTTCTTGTTCTTCTTCTTCTTCAGTAGCTTTTGTTGGTTCGAACCATATTGCTCTCTTTGGCTCGACAATATCTTTTTATGTGTCCGACTTTGCCATAACAGTAACATTTTAAAGGCTTTTTACCGTTGCTGGAAGACTCCCTTCTTTCCTGCCGAGCTTGAACCACTTGAGGATCGAAAGTACATGCTATCTCTTGATTTCCCTTTAAATTTCCTCTTATAGGCGACAAGAGCATTTCCTTCCCCTTCTTTGATAGATACACCAGCCATCTGTTTGGCTAGTAGCTCCTGTGACGATAACAAATTCTCAAATTCTTCCAAAGATGGTTGTTGAACCCATCCTTGAATCGATGTAACAAAGGGAATATAGTTTTGCTTTAAACCACGAATAATAATTCTTCTTATTCGTGCTTCAGAGATAGCCGAGATTCATCCTTCTTGTTGAACAACCAATCCAAGGTCCTCCATATTTCATGAGCCGATTTACACCTTATAATATGATCAAATAAATTAGGAGAGATAGACCTCTTTAGGATAAACTCCGCCTTAGCATTAATCTGCTTCCATTTCTTATGCGCATAGCCATTTTCCGGTGCTTCAGCAGGAGGACTTGTGTTACTTCCATTGACAACTTCCCACAAATCCTCACCAACCAGGTATGACTCCATACAAGTCTTCTATACCTTGTAGTTAGACTGGTTCAATAACTCCATCTCCAGTCCATTAGCACAACCACCCAAACCATTTAGAGAAACCAGTTGAATCAACCACTAACCCGACCTTGAAATCAAGAAGCCGACCTATGGCTCTGATACCATGTAAAGAATAGCAGAAGAAAGTATAATTTGGAAAACTTCTACTAGCCCAAAATTGTTAACAAAGATTGGAGGATTCAACTAAAGAAGAGGAAGCTTGAAAAGAGAAGAGAGAGTTTTGAAAGGAGAACTTTGTTAGGAAAGAAGGCTTTCTTGAATTTGGCTTCATTACAAATGCCTAAAGCTACTCCTATTTATACTTGTCTAGAGATGATTCTAGATACAAAAATAATCTAGACAATTCTATCACCTTCTACTAATATCTTCCTTAAATATCCAAGACACTAGAATATCCAGATATTTCTTAAGTACAACAAATATCCAAGATATTACTCCATAACTTTCTAGAAACTTCTTCTAATTATAATTTTTACTCTTCCAAAAAATCAACTTTATTTTTTCACAATTATGGGGTAGGCAATGGGACGGAATTGGTGGGGGGAGGGGGGTGTGGAGGAATGGTGCTCAGTCATGTGCATAGTTTTAGTCGTGGTCGTGAGCTTCCCAAAAGGTGCTATAATGTTAGTCATAAGCATGAGCAGCTCACTATTTGCTACACCAATCACCATAGGCCTATAGAAGATCGTACCAAGTCCATAATCCTCTCCCTCAACAAGGACAAGCTCAAGAAGCTTCCATCGCCTAGATTTATCAAGCTTAAAAATATAAGCACGTTCTATATCAATTTCCTAAAGTGGGTGCATTTAATCGCCCCATCTACATATGTCTCACTAGACTAAGTGAACTAAGTGCTAAGAGAACATATTTGCGCACTCTGTTTGTATTTCTGAACTGAAGTTCCAAGGTTGCAATACAAGTATTCCACTTGTTTAATGTCATAAACTTAGCATGGTTCAAACTGTTCAAAGCACGGTAATATGTATCATTTCTTGTAGCTTCAAGGAATGTGGTAAATGAACTAGAACCAGGATCAAATGGAAAGTACAATTCAAATTGATCTGGTGGACATCGATGCAAGGATGATATTGTATGGGTCAAAATCTGCCTCAAAGAGAATTAATATGAAGTGGTATTACGAAAAAGTAATGTGGCCAAGGTCGACTGGTAAACAGTGGAGGTCATACCTAGGCAGCCGATAACGGCCGAGGACAAGTATCCAGAGCAGTACTGCTAGGGTGAAAGTCGAGCTTGATTTGCTTGACAAGCCTCCGGACAAGGTTAGGATGCAGTTTGTGAATGAAGCAACAGATGAAATTGTTGAACATGTGCAAGAGATAATTTATGATGATCCCCCACTATACTGCAGCTATTGTAAAAATCAAGAGCATGGAGAGGAGGACTGTCGTGTGATTTTGAGAAAATAAACAGTAAAGTCACAAGAGAATGCATAAACATTATGCACTGATATTGATAAATATCAAGGAGATGAGAGGGAGATTTTGAATGCTAAATTAGCAAACAAAAGGAGAGTGCTGACAAAGATATTACAGAAGGTGATAATGTTCATGTGAAACCTAAGGAAAATACTAATGCGATCACTAATCGAGTAGAGGATGAATCTAGTGTTGTTAGAAAATTTATGATCGCATCAGGTGCTATTGTTAATCCTAATGCTCATGTGGTTACTAATGTTGTGAAAGCATCAGAGGTGACTCATGATCAACAGCAGCCGGTGCAGTTGCAGCCTAAGGAAGTTGAATCCATCACTACTATTGTAGTAGCTGGTATTTTGAATCCTGCAGCACCTGAGAGTGGTAATGCGATAACTGTTACTAATCCTAAATCAAAAGGGACTGGAGGTGATGAATTAATGTTTGCGAAGGGTTAGGATAAACCTACACGTGATGTTCCTGCTTCTATAGCCTTAGCGAGAATTTACAATGTTGTAAATCCAGTTGTACAAGCTAGGCAGATGTGTGACAGTCATGACAAAGATGGACAAACTCCTACAGCAACACGATATGTTGGTGTTACTGAAGGGATTAAGGATGATCAGAGTGAGAGGAAAGCAGCTGGACAAACTCCTATGGCTAAAGGTGCTGGACATGTACTTGATACTTCAAAGAAAACAGCTACAAATCCAAGGACAGGACATGTTTGTGATGCTTCAGGCAAATGTGTTACAGCTAAAGATCATGTGGTTGCTGGTGTTACTACAAGTTCTGTTGCTGGACAAAAATCTACAAAAGTTGGGCATCAAAATCTTATGAGACAGGTGCAGCAGCAAGTTGGGACAGCTGTTGATCTAGTTCCTACACCTGTGATACCAACTACACGACAACAACATGCTAATTCCCAGGTTGGGAAACCAGATGGTGTGACACTTGCTAAGTCATGTGCATAAAATAACGCAGCTGCTACTGCTGAAGTTTGGTGTGCAAGTTGAGGACGAATGGATAGTAGTGATGAGGTCTCCTACTAAGCAAAATGCTGCTCCATGTGTGAAGAATCAGTAGCAGAATATGAGTGTTCTAACAGCTCGACAAACCGTGTCAAAGGCTATCACAAGTCCAAATAGTTTTGAAGCACTAGCAGAAGAGGTGAACGTTGGTGTTAACTCTCTAACAGTCCAGGATACTAGATTGATGCAGCAAATTACACCATATATTAGCAGTAGCAAACAGGATCAGTCAAGTGAAAATCTTTCTAAGAATTTTGGTGTTCGACGAATTGCCTCGGAGAATAATTTGGTTGAGAATGTGGGGGATGATCAAGTAGTGCGACACAACACTCCTAGGTTGCATTTTTCCAGCCCAGAAGTTGAAAGACTTATCAAAGAAACTCATATTTCCATGATGTGAATGCTAATCCTACGATCAACCAACCTGTTCTGTATATACTCGTTTATCTCATTTTTCTATTCTATCTATTCTCAGTTATTTGATACTACTATTTTTTTCAGATTTCACTTTGAATAGATACTTTTAATGTTTAAATATAAGTAAAAGATTATTATGATCCTTTCAGACCTTCACGCGAACAAACTAACTAGTTGCAAAATATTTTGCGAACCTTTTAGCCGCTAAAACTCCTCTTTGTAATAAGGTAAAAATTAGTAATAAGCCAAATAATGCACTAAATCACAAACTAACAATAGAGTAAAAACAGTATATGTATCATACTCGGGCAAAAATTTTGAACATGGTTGAATTCATATCTCGACTACCGGCATTCAACTAAAACATCAATATGCATCAACCACATCTAGAAAATTTCTGAAATATCACAAAAATAACAGTAGCCTTAGAAAACAGAGGAATCAATTCAAAAATAATAGAGTAGCAGAGGAGGAATCAATTCAATCAATCGACTATAAATCTAACAATAGCCAGCTACCACAAACGATTTAGTAAACACAGAAAAAGCTATACTTTCACTAATCCCAAAAGGCCATAGTTGGATGTCAAAAATCAAAAATCAAAGATTGGTACGTGGCAAGCAAAATTTTTTGCCGATTAAGACAAGAAATTGAAGGAGACGAACGCTTTCTGCAATAATTCTTGAAACCTACACGAAAACAGAAGTTGAAGACGAATGAGAGGGAGAACATTGAGAATAATCGAGCAACATCAACCCAAATTTATATGTAATGGATTGAGAACGACGTGGGATGGGCGGAGACCGTGGTAGGACAGAAGCTTTTGCAGCGATACTGTTAACGTGTAGGTTTTCCTAGTGTCGTTCTTCTGTATTGTTTTCTAGCGTCGTTCTTTGTTCTAATTACAGGGTTTTTCCTATTATTTTTCTAATTGGAGGGTTTTCTAATGGGAGGGAATGTAATTTCTTGTCCCAACAAATTGGAGTGAAATATTTATTTTTTTTGTACGGAGGGAAAGTTAAAATAATAAAAAATTTAATTCAATTAGTGATTTTTAGTGGCAATTTTTTTTATTGTCATTAAAAGGATATCTTTTACTGGCTAATGGTCATGTGCTGCTAATATTTCAGCTTAAATAATTCATTAGCGACAATTACCTTATTGCCGCTAAATAATTGCCGCCAAAGGCCTTTTTTGTAGTAGTGAGTAGTAATGGCTAATTTTGTAATAGGATCTTTAGGGGAATATTCCATTGAATATTCTATGTACTTGTACTTTTAGGGTTGACTAGAGGTATATCCCGTATAAAGAACTGAGATAAGGGAAAAGGCATGTAATATTGATTTGATGAGAACACTTTTTGAGAAGATGACTCTCTCTCTAGAAAAGATACAAACTTTACATTTCTAATAAGATTCTTCCTTCCATTATTCCATACATTTCCATCAGATCCGAGAATGGCTCAAATATTCTAGGATTTGTCTGTCATTTATCACTGTCAAAACGAAGAATCATTCACCTCATTCAATATTGGGTGACTCATTCTCTTTATTTACGATAATGCCATTTATTGTTATTTACTACTTGATATTTGTCTCTCATTACTCAAACCGTTTGGAATATTAAATGCATACAACATTTAATCTCTCACCAACATTGTTCTATGATATTAGTGTTAACTGATTATAAATCTAGGGTTATTATCACTAACTAGGTTTAACCCCTTATTACATGAAATTAATTAGTTTAATCAAAGTTTTACACTTTTTGATCAAACAATTTGGCGCCGTCTCTGGGGATTTCCTAGTTAAATTTTTAGTTTCTTCTAGATCTATAACTATCACAGGTTGCTAAAAAACACACAGGAAAGAACCTCTTTTTCTTGTGCACACAGATATGACATGACAGGTGACGGAGAAGAAAGAATGAGGGTAGTGGCTGACCTCACAACCAAGGCAGAAGGCGAAGACATAATGCCTAATGCCTCTCCCCAGTGAGGTGGGTCGCCTCTCCCTCACGTCAGTATTGCGACGTCCCGCGGTAAAGGAGCTTCCACGTTCACGAAGGAAGAGGCGCCACCAGCAGTGAAAAAGCTATTGAGGCATGGCTAACAACAAAGCTGGCCAGCATCCTCGACAAACCCGCGCAGGAGGCAACTAAAGAAAACGCAAGGACTTGCATTGCACCAACAACGATCGAGCAGCACGGCCCTCTCCCTCCAGTAACAGGTATCACTCAACAATGTTAATAATGCAGGTGACGACACCCTCACAACCATTCTGAGAAAGATGGAAGAAATAGAAAATGAAAACAAAATGCTTCGGGACCAAATGAGAGAGCACCAAGAATAGTCGACAAAATACCGGGTGCCCCAAAACTCTTGCCGAAAAGAGATGCTGGTCGGTTCGTTGAACAACCCTACAGCGATGAAGCTGCCCTGCATGCCATACCCAAGACCTTCAAGATGCCGCTCTATTTGAAAATATACGATGGTACGACTGACCCCAATGATCTTGTGACTCACTATGTCACTGCGGTAAAGGGCAATAATCTCGCCAAAGAACAATTATCTTTCATCTTGTTGAAAAAGTTCGGCGAGACCCTCACCGGAGGAGCATTGACTTAGTATTCACAACTGCCCGCACGCTCCATCGAAACATTCAAAGAGATGGCCGACAAGTTTGTAACGGCCCATGATGGGGCCAAAAAGGCAGAGGCAAGAGTGAATGATATATTTGCCATCAAACAATTGCCCGGAGAGGGATTGAGGGACTTCCTCGCTCGTTTTAGCCGAGTAAGGATGACCTTACCAAATATATCAGAAGGCATGGCTATAGCAGCTTTCCAAAATGGGCTGAACAGGAACAACTCGAGGGCGACCAGAAAATATTAAGTCGGCTTATGAAATATCCTCCAACCACTTGGGATGAAATACACACCGCCTAGTATGCCGAGGTCCGTGCTGATGAAGACGACCTGAATGGGCCAACCCATCGGTTGACCTCGGTACAGGCCGAATCCAGGAAAGATCGAAGAAATGATGCCAGAAGGGATCTTGTAGCTCCACGACCCAACCGAAAAAGGCATCAACCGTATATCAGAAGCGCCATCATGCCCCCCTCCCTCCATGAAGAGGGCCCATCTAGGCCAAGGACAGGGACTCACCAGAATGAGAGAGGTATGCCCCATTTATTATCCGCTCACAATTTTTGTGTGTCGCCTTCAGAAATAGTCTACGCACTGGAGAAGCTCGGACTAAAAGTGAAGTGGCTATAAAAGATAAGTCCAAACTCGAGCACCAGAAAGTCGAATGCCCTCTGCGAGTTCCACCAAGAGCAAGGTCATAAAACTGAGGATTGCATCGCTCTAAGGCAGGAGGTCATAAACATGCTTCACCAAGGACACCTCAAAGAGTTGCTAAGCGACCGAGGGAGGAACAACTTCGCCCAAGGACGTGAACAACACCAGGGACCGCCGAAACCACCCTCACTGACTCGCACCATTCAAAAGATCATCGGGGGTGGCAATGATGCATCGATCAACAACATAAAATTCACCACAACCCACAAACTCAAATGGTCGATCGCTCATGAATGGTACGACGAACTCGAAAAAAGTATCATCTTCGATAAGTCGGATACCCACGGTTTGATTTTCCCTCACTATGATGCCATTGTTATCACATTACGAATATTAGATACAGATGTAAGATGCATTATGGTGGACGGTGGGAGCGGCGCGTGCATTATCCACCCTCGTGTACTTGCACAAATAAAACTCGAGGATAAGATAGTCCCATGCTACATCACGCTAACAGGTTTTAAAAATGCAGTTGAACGAACGTCTGGAGAAATCATACTCCCCATCCTGGCCGGCGGCGTCACCCTGGAAACCACATTCCACATTATGGACCATGATACGACGTACAACACCATAATAGGACGACCCTAGATACACGCCATGAGAGCCATCCCCTCCAGCTTATACCAAGTTATTGAATTTCTAACCCCATGGGGATTATTCAGCATACGAGGAGAGCAATGCACATCTCGAGAATGCTACCGCATCACTCTGGATTGTACGACCACCCAATAAATGAAAGGCAAAGCAAAAGAGGCATAGCAATTAACAGGGTCGAGGTCGAGTTGTGATGAAAGAGAAGACGTCATCAGAGATCCCGAAATAGTGGAGGCCGCGGGATCAACCATAGAAGATCTCGACCCCGTCCAACTTGATGATAACGACCACAAAAAGAAAGCCTACATCGGCTGCAAGCTTCAAGAACCAGGTAAATTCCGTCAATTTTCTCAACTGCTAATGCAGATTTGTTCGCTTTTTTCCTATGTAGACATGCCAGGTATCCCAAAGGAGATTTCCACACACACGTTGAACGTCGACCCATTCCACCCCCCGGTGAGACAGGTTAGGCAAAAGTTCAATTCTGCAATAATGATGCAGTCCATGAGGAGGTCAAAAAATTATTGGAAAACGGTTCCATCAGGGAATCAAAATACCCCTAATGGGTAGCCAATGTGCTCATGGTGAAAAAGAACAACGAAAAGTGGCGGATGTGCGTAGACTTTACAGATTTAAACAAAGCATGCCCCAAAGATTCATTCCTGCTACCTCATATCGACCAGCTTATTGATGCAACAGCCGGGCATGAACTGCTGAGCTTCTTATATGCCTACTTAGGTTATAATCAGATCCTCATGGAAGAGGGGGACTAGGAGAAGACTACCTTCATCACCTACCAAGGAACGTACTACTACAGAGTTATGCCTTTTGGACTGAAAAATGGGGGGGGGGGGCAACATACCAAAGGTTGGTCACCAAAATGTTCAAAGATCAACTCGGCAAGACCATGGAAGTCTACATAGACAATATGTTGGTCAAGTTCAAAAGGAAAGAAGATCACATCAATCACCTGAAAGAAGCCTTTAATATACTCAGGCGATACGGGATGAAGTTAAATCCTGAAAAATGTGCATTCGGTGTGACCTCAGGGAAATTCTTGGGCTTCCTAGTATCACAACGAGGTATCGAGGCCAACCCCGACAAAATTAAAGCAATAGAGGGGATACCAGAGCACTTAACCAGCGAAAACGGGTTTAGAGATTGACTGGTCGTATCGCTGCCCTACGAGATTCATCTCGCGATCATCTAACAGATGCCACAAGTTTTTTGGCATACTCAAGAAGGACAACGACCTCCAGTGGACTTCCAAATGCGTCAAAGCCATGAAGGAGTTAAAGGTTCACCTATCATCACCGTCGCTGCTTTCTAAGCCGGAGCCTGGGGAACGCCTCCTCGTCTACCCCGCCGAATCTGAAGTGGCAGTGAGTACGGTCCTGATCCGAGAAGGTAAAGGTATGCAATCTCGCATATATTATATCAGCAAAACCTTAATCGATGTCGAGATGAGGTACACCCACCTCGAAATATTGTCCCTAGCCTTGGTCATAGCTTCACAAAAGCTTAGACCCTACTTTATGTGCCACCCCATCTTGGTAGTCATAACTTTCCCCCTAGGAAGCATTTTGCATAAGACCGAGCTATCGGGCAGGTTAGCCAAGTGGGCCATAGAATTAAGTGAGCATGATATCACATATCAACCGCGAATGGCGATAAAATTACAAGTCCCTGTTGACTTCGTCGCCGACTTCAGCGCAAACATAATTGCTGAAGTCAGAAAGAAATCGCCCACACTTCACAAACACACTATCTGTAGATTTTGTACACCGAGGGCGCTTCTAACGCGTTGGGGTTTGGACTGGGACTTATGCTCGAAGTCACGACAGGCGAAGTGATTCGCCATTCCATAAGGTGCCCGGACATGACTAACAACGAGGCTGAGTATGAGGCCGTGATTGTAGGATTAAGGTTAGCACTCAAGTTGGGGGCGAGACGGGTCATCCTACGCTGCGAATCTCAACTCGTCGTCAACCAAATCACAAGGACTTTCCATATCAAAGAGCAAAGGTCACAAAAATACTAGGGAGATCTGCAAACTACTGCCCGAATTTGATGAATGCTAGCTCGACCAGATCCTTCGAGCACAAAACATCAAAGCAGACAGCCTTGCCAAATTAGTGACATCTACTAAAAGCATAACCAGAGAAGGAAACGTGGTCACCCTCCTCCACTCATCGATAAATCAAATCTAGGTAAGTACTATAAATCTAACTTGGGACTGGCGCAACCATATTGTTACATACATGCAGGATGGCGTACTCCCAGATGGCAAAAAAGAAGCCAAGAAGCTTCGGATGCAAGCGGCCAGGTACAGCATCATCCACAACGACCTATACAAGAGGACGTATGGCTCCCACTAGCAAAATGCTTAGGCCTGAATCAAACGCAGCGCGTCCTAGAAGAAGTCCACAAAGGCCACTGTGGGGCTCATTCCGGCAATCGAGCTCTGGTTAGATGTCTCATACGGGCAGGTTACTACTGTCCCACCATGAAAAAACAGGCCGCTGACTTTGTGAAAAAATGCGAGCAATGCCAAAAATACGCCCCAATGATCCACCAAGCGGGCGAGCACCTCCACTCGGTCACCTCCCTTTGGCCTTTCATCAAGTGGGGAATGGACATCATCGGCCCCCTCTCTGTGGGGCGAGGTAACGTATGATTTCTTTTGGTTTTAACTGATTATTTTTATAAATGGGTAGAAGCAGAAGCATTCGCCCAGATACGCGAACAAGAAGTGATCGCCTTCATATAGAAAAACATTATGTGCCGCTTTGGCGTCCCCAAAGAGATCAGTTGCGACAACAGACCCCAATTTATTGGACAAAAGGTTGCCGAATGTTTTGAGAAATGGCATACCAAGAGAATAGTCTCCACACCGTACCACCCCGTGGGCAACGGGCAGGCAGAATCCTCCAATAAATTAATAATGAACATCATGAAGAAAAAACTTGAGCACGCCAAGGGACTATGGCTGGAACATTACCAGAAGTGTTTTGGGCCTACCACACAATGCCAAAGACGAGCACAGGAGAAACGCCCTACTCATTAGTCTATAGGACTAATGCGGTGTTACCAGTCAAAGTCGGAGAGCCCAGTTTGAGATACTCCCATGAGAGTGGTCCTGGGAATGATGAAAGCAGAAGGCAAGAGCTCGACGAAGCCAAAGAACGGAAAGACATGGCCTACATAAGGATGATTTTCCAAAAGCAACATGCAAAATGCTATTACAACAAAAAAGCTAAGGTCAGACCAACCAAAGTCGGGGACTACGTGCTCAAAGCCAAAAAACAAGCAAGCAAAGACCCCCGGGAAGGCAAACTGGGAACAAAATGGGACGGACCATACAAACTCACGGCAGCGGCAAACAAAGGGTCATTCCAACTAGAAACTATGGAAGGAAAACTACTACCAAACAACTGGAACGTCGCCCACCTCAAGTACTTCAACTTTTAAGGAAAAGTGTTCTCCGAGTCGTACTCTTTTTTCCCTCACTTGAGTTTTGTCCGAATTGGGTTTTCTCAAGAATATTTTTAACGAGGCGACAAGGGGGACACTTCAAGTTGAAGTGCGACGGAAGAAGGCAGTGGACGATCAGTTCATTGCCCAACCTCTTAACACTTCTATAGGTCGCCTAATGAAGGGACAAGATAGACAGATAAACTGGGACTGGAATGCCAGCCCAGAAAACATGTAAATTTCTCCAAGTTTTTGATCAAAACGCAAATGCACGAAGTTTGACCATACTTTCGCCAGAGCAACATTGCCTTAATACCTAATCGGCCCTCGGCCATAACAAAACTAAAGTGACATTCGACCTCGCTCGAATCAACTCACATTCGACCTCACTCGAATTAAAAAACATTCGACCTCGTTCGAATTAACTAAAGTGACCTTCGACCTCGCTCGAATTTAATCACATTCGGCCTCGTTCGAATTAACTAAAGTGACATTCAACCTCGCTCGAATTAACTCACATTCGACCTCGCTCGAATCAAATCACATTCGACCTCGTTCGAATAAACTAAAGTGACATTCAACCCCATTCGAATTAACTCACATTCGACCTCGCTCGAATTAAATCACATTCGACCTCGTTCGAATTAACTAAAGTGACATTCGACCTCGCTCGAATTAAATCACATTCGACCTCGCTCGAATTAAATCACATTCGGCTGCGTTCGAAATAACTCACATTCCACCTCGTTCGAATCAACTGCCAGAACTGAAACCAAATTTTTGCGACTGAAGTGACCAAATGGCAAAACAAAAGAAAGAAGCATACATGCCCGAACAAAAAAAAAGAATCAGCTACGAAATAGCGAAAATGACATTTCATACTTCATATATATTTCTTACAAAAGCTAAAGCAGATGCCAGCAAAAATATAAACAAAGTTTACAAACAAAAAGAAAGAAACATAACTACTCGTCGCCTAACCCGACATCGCCATCTCCACCCATCTCTCCGCCATTACCATCAGAATATTCATCCTCTTACCAGGCGTCCTGCTCTATCCGATCGACACCTTCATCCTCTCCGCCATCACCGGCCTCTAGCGTAGCTAGGTCATAACCAAAAGCGATCCGAGCTGCACGCACCTTAGTACGAGCTTCCTCGAAGTCGGCCCCAGGAACCTTCCCTGCCGTCATCAACTCTCTAAAAACTTTCAGTTGGGCTTAGGCGTGAATCCACTTCTCATACAAATCCCTCGGAATATCAGGGAAAGTAGAAATATGAGAAGAGGACGGCTGGGCCAATAATTTTCCTTTCTCAACCTCGAGGACGACGACTTGGTCACCAAGGCTCGAGACCTCTTTTTATAGTTCCCCTATCCGCTCCTCGAGCCATTTTTCCCTGAGTTTGGTCATCTCTAAATCATTTTCCCGTCAGATCGAAGGACGCGGATTAGGGCATCCAAAGCCTCCATTTTAGTCGAAGCCACCAGCCAGGCAAACTCAGCCTTCTCGAAGTCAGCTGCCTTCTCGGCGAGCTCACCACTCAGAGCCTCCGCCTTGAGTAGACTATCTTCGAGCTCGGCCCGCAGCGAAATTACTTGTACCTGGAGATCGGCACATTGGCCACGACCCCTTTGCTCAACTCGAGCTCTTCTTCTTTCTCTCTCAGCGCCCCTTCGTGGACGGTGCACTTGCCGATGACTCTCACCAACTCGTCATCTTTCAGTTTAAGCTCAGCCCGGATGGCCTTAAAGTTTCCACCCTCGCCAAACCGCTTGCATATCTCACGATGCTTGTAACGGTATTCACGATACTTCCGCTCCATCTTCTTAAAATGGTTCTACAACTCTCCTCTCGGCGGGCACTCTCGATCTCCAAAATAATGGTCTGAAGAGAGGAAAAGAGGAGAAAACCAAAGTCAAACAAAGAAATACAATTGAAGTACAAGGCACAGAAGTTAAAAGGTCAAAAAAAGTTACCCTGAGGGCGAGGCCGGCTATACCCGACGATAGGGCAGCATCGTCCAGTTTTTCAAGAGTTCGGCCCTCTACATTGGAGCAAAGAGGACCTAACGAAGGGACCACATCTTCCGTGTTCACCAGCAGGTCCCAGTCCATAGGGACCATAATCGTACGAGTGGACAAGTTAGAGTTAACTTGAAGTTGTCGTAACAGTTAGAGGTTGTGTGCTACAACGGGATTAGAGTTAGTCCTAGGTATACAAAAGAGTTTTCGTAAATGCAGTTTTTGGCTCAGTGATTTTGGTGGAGAGTTTGGGAAAATCCTACTGGAAAGTAGTTCGTGGTTTTTTCATCTTTTGAACCAGGTGTTTTCCACGTAAAATACTTGTGTTCTATACTTTCCACATTTACTATTTCTGCAATAGTAGGTTAAGGAACACTTAGAAGAACCAGGTCCTTCCATAATCAATTTAAGCAAAAAATTGGTCACCACGCAAATCACCACCCCCCCTCTTGTGTGGTATTGAAGTTCAAAACATCATTTGGTATCAGAGCAGGTTATCCTTGAGGAGGCTAACACCCTAGGAACATATCAAGATGAGTGCACCACCTGGAAACTGGGAAGGGCAATCCACTGCTAGGCCTCCACTCTTTAATGGCCAGTACTACTCCTGGTGGAAAAATAGGATGAGAGATCACATCATCGGAGAAGACTATGAGCTATGGGATATTGTCACTGATGGTCCCCTGGCTACCATGAAGAAGAATGCTAAAGGAGTAGACGTGCCAAAGACAAGAGTTGACTGCAATGCTGAGGACTTGAGGAAGTGGGAAAAGAATGCTAAAGCCAAAAAATAGCTTGTGTGTGGACTTGGTCCAGACGAGTACAGTAGAATTCAAAGTTGTACCACTGCTAAGGAAATCTGGGACACTCTGCAATTAGCTCATGAAGGAACTCCTCAAGTGAAGAGATCAAGAGGAACACTGTTGTATTCTCAATATGCAAATTTCACCATGAAGGAAGGAGAAACCATTCAAGAGATGTATACAAGGTTCACCACACTAACAAATGAATTTAAGTCACTCGGAAGGGTTATTCTTGAAGAAGACAAAGTTGAGAAGATTTTGACAAGGGTTTTGCCAGTCACTTGGGAAAGCAAAATCACTGCAATTCAGGAATCAAAGAACATTGTCACCCTTAAATTGGACGAGCTAATCGGAAATCTCACTGCCTATGAACTTAGAAGGCAAACCATGAAGATGGATGCACCCAAGAAGGAAAAGAGCTTGGCTCTCAGAATCACTGAAGGTGCTGATCTTGAAGAGGATGAAATGGCTATGATCACAAAGGATTTCAAGAAGTATCTAATGAGAGGAATGGGTTCTTCAAGAGGTGCAAGCCACAACAAACCAAGGGTTCCTGAAAAATAGACCAACGAGGGATGTTACAAGTGTGGTAAGACTGATCATCACATCAAGAACTGCCCTCAGTGGGAAATTCAATGGAAAAAGGAAAGAGCTAAACAAAGAAACAGGAAGAAGGAACAGGGTCATCCCAAGAAGAACAAAGGATCAACAAAGGCTATGGTTGCTGCCTGGGGAGAAAGTTTAGATGAAGATTCAAAGGATGAAGATGGATATGAACAAGAACTTATGGCCATTGGAGAATCTGACGAGAAATCTGAGGTAAGTATAATTCATCTTAAATACAAGATTAAGTTTTTGTCCAAAGAAAATCTATCTGAGTTACTTCTGCATTTTATTGATGAATCTGAGGTCATAAACAATGAAAAGGAACAGCTGTCTAAGGAGTGTGTGATTTTGAGAGCTAAGTGCAAGAATCTGGAACTTAGGGCTAGTGAAAGTGATAGTAAAAATGCTGAGTTAAAGAACTAGGTTCTTGAACTTGACACCACTGTGTTAGAGCTTAGATCTAAAAATTTAAAACTGAAATTGGGAACAGGTAAAAAGAAAGCTGATCACAAACATCTCACTTTAGAAGAAAATCTAGGAAAATGAAGGATGAGTTGTACAAAAGAGATGAACAGATAAGAGTCCTAAAGAAAGATCTAAGCAAGGTCAAGCATGAGCTAGATAGAACTTGTAAATGGAATAGGTCCTCTGATTCACTTTCATGGCTACAAGAACATCATAGTAGCAATATGAGAGGACTTGTCTACGGGACCCCTACACCTAAGTGGGATGCCAAAAGCAAGTACATCACACTTCCTGAGAATAAAATATGCACACACTGTGGTAAGACTGGTCACTACAAAAGTGAATGTACTGCAAAAGAAAAAGCTAGTCAAAAGAACAAAACATTTGTTCAAGGGAAGAATAGGCTGCTAGGATGGGCTAAAAAGAATTTAATTTACCCTTTTACCTATAGAAAGGGACCCAAACTAGTTTGGATTCCTAAGACTAAACCCTGATTTCCTTTTGCAGGTTCAAGTGAAAGGGAGCAGTCAAGTATGGTACATGGATAATGGCTGCTCAAAGCATATGGCTGGAAGCAAGAACCAGTTCCTTTCACTTGAGAACCTCAAAGGGGGTAATGTCTCCTTTGGAAATGGTAAGAAAGGTGAGATCATTGGGGTTGGAAATGTAGTTAAGACAGACTCACACTCCATTCAGAATGTCTATTTGATAGATGGCTTGAAATACAGCCTGATTAGTGTATCACAACTGTGTGACAGAGGTAACCTGGTAGCATTCACCTCTACCAAATGTTTTGTGATAAATCTTACCACTGACAAGATTGTTTTGCAGGGAAAAAGAGTAAACAATATATACATTGTAGATCTTTCCACTCTTTCAGAAAGTGAACTCACTTGCTTAAGTGTGTTGGACAATGATCCCCTCCTTTGGCACAAGAGACTTGGACATGCAAGTCTAAGTCAACTCAATAAATTGGTCTCCAAGGACCTGGTGATAGGGCTGCCTAACATCAAGTTTAAGAAAGACAAAGTTTGTGAGGCTTGTGCAAGGGGGAAGCAGGTAAGATCCTCTTTTAAATACAAGAAAGTGTAAGCACGACCAGATCGATGGAACTGGACCATATGGATCTCTGTGGTCCAATGTAAACATTAAGCAGAGGTGGTAAAATATATGTGATGGTGCTTGTTGATGATTACTCTAGGTTTACTTGGACATTGTTTTTAACATCTAAAGATGAAGCATTTGACATGTTTACTTTCTTTGTTAGAAAAACTCAGAAATAACTAGGTAATCAACTTGCATCAATTAGGTCTGATCATGGAACTGAACTTGAAAATGCTAAGTTTGCTGAATTCTGTGATGTGCATGGCATAGATCATAATTTTTCTGCCCTTAGGACTCCACAACAAAATGGAGTAGTTGAAAGAAAGAATAGGACACTTGAAGATATGGCTAGGACTATGCTTCTTTCTAGTAAACTGCCCCATAGCTTCTGGGCAGAAGCAGTAAACACTGCATGTTACATCATTAATAGGTGCATGACTAGACCTCTTGTAGAGACGACTCCTTATGAGTTACTTAAAGGGAGAAAACCAAATATATCCCATCTTAGGGCATTTGGATGCAAGTTCTTTATGAACAACAATGGAAAGGACTCCCTAGGTAAGTTTGATCCCAGAACTGATGAGGGAGTATTTTTGGGATATTCTTCACATAGCAAAGCTTATAAAGTATACAACAAAAGAACTATGTGTGTAGAAGAAAGTGTACATGTGGTTTTTAATGAAACTAACATTCTTTCTGAGAGACAGGAACATGAAGATGAGGCTATTGGGCTAGTAAAAAGTTTAAATGAAATCACAACCCAAGCTGAAGCTGCACCAGAAGACGGAATAGGTGATGGAACAGGTTCTTCCATTCAGGGGAACCAGACAGGGGGAACTGAACAAAGAGGAACTGAATCTAATATCTCAATGGAACTTGTCCATGAGCATGTTCCTCAGCAACCAAACATTGGAGAAACATCAAGAGGAAATCAGTTGGTTGTGAAACCTTACAAGTACGAAAGTTCTCATCCCATTACGAACATAATTACTGATCCAACCTCTGGAATTAAAACTAGATCTTCATTAAAGAATCTTTGTGCTTTTGATGCTTTCTTATCTCTTATTGAACCTAAAAATGTTGTTGAGGCTTTGCAGGATGCAGACTAGGTAAATGCAATGCAAGATGAACTCAACCAGTTTGAAAGGAATCAAGTTTGGCATCTGGTTCCAAGACCCAAGGACAGATCAGTAAATGGCACTAAATGGGTCTTCAGAAACAAACTTGATGAAGATGGAACTGTTACAAGGAACAAGGCAAGATTGGTGGTTCAAGGTTATAGTCAAGAGGAGGCATAGACTATGATGAGACCTTTGCTCCAGTTGCAAGGTTGGCTGCAATAAGACTCCTCGTAGACTTTGCTGCATACATGGAATTTACTCTTCACCAGATGGATGTCAAGAATGCCTTCCTCAATAGCTACTTAAAGGAAGAAGTGTTTGTCAAGCAACCTCCAGGGTTTGAAAGCAAGGAGTGTCCTGATCATGTATATAGACTTGACAAGGCACTCTATGGACTCAAGCAGGCTCCTAGAGCATGGTATGAACGACTATCAAAATTTCTTCTTGAACATGGCTACAAGAGAGGTAAAATTGATAACACTCTATTCTTGAGGGAAAAAGGTAAAGATCTTCTAGTAGTACAGATATATGTTGATGATATAATTTTTGGAGCAACTACTGAAAAACTAAGGAATTTGCTAAACTAATGGGGAGTGAATTTGAAATGAGTATGATGGGTGAGCTTAATTTCTTTTTATGCTTGCAAATTAAACAAAACTCAAATGGAACTATGATCCATCAGCAGAAATATGTAAAAGAGTTGCTTAAGAAGTTTAAAATAGAAGAATCAAAGGAAATAGATACTCCTATAGCAACAGCCACAAAATTGGACATAGATGAACCTGGTTCATCTGTTGATCAGAAGCTGTATAGGGGTATGATTGGTTCACTTTTGTATCTTACTGCTAGCAGACCTGACATTGTTTTCAGTGTAGGGCTTTGTGCTCGATTTCAAGTAAATCCAAAGGAATCCACTTGAGTGATGTCAAGAGAATATTGAGATACTTGAAATGTAACATCCCGTACATTCGGACTAGGTGTGGACATATTAAATGGGTAATAATTTGATATTTTATACATGTGAAGTCTCATCGGGATAATTATGGGTGAAAATAGTTGTTCTGGAATCAAGACGGAGAGTGAGGTGCATAAGATTTGACAAAATCGACTAAGTTTGCAGAAGGTCCATCTTCCAGAAGGGTTTAGTGAAAATATGTAAGGAATTTAGGCAAACACAAAGCATGAAAGTTGTAGGCCTTTGAAATATCTTTCCAACGATACATTGTGGAGCCCAAACGGAGCTTTGTACAAAAAGTTATGCCTATTTTATAGAATGGTATGCAACCACCACGGTCCGCCGCGTTTTACCGCGACCGCGGTGGCGAGGCAGTGTTCCAGCGATTTACCACGGTCGGGACCGCAGCCGCGCAATCGGGACGCGGTGGACGACTTGGAAAGTCATATTTTTAGCCCTATTCCGTCCCCCACAGCCCCAAAACATAAGAACTTGCTCTAGAAAGTAAAGCTCTCAAAAAACCTAACTCCTAAAGGGTCCCTCCACCACCCAAGGTAAATTCTCATGGTGATTGTATGTTTATTTCGATTCCCCAACATCCTATTAACATGGGTAAACCCTCCAATTCATTAGACATTCGATGGGGACACCATTGTTGAGAGAAGAAACCCTAGAACTCAAATTCAAGAAGATTGAACATCAAAAAGGTAATATCTTCACCCTGTAGTTGATTCTATCATTGAATTAATGATTATAGACTCTATTTCATGAGATATGAGTTGATGGGTGTGATAGAAAAGCATGAATGGTGATAGGTTTGGGTTGTTGATTGGTTATTACTGGTTATGGGTGTTGATTACCTTATGGGTGATAAAGAATAATGTTGTTTATAACCATTTGAGACTTTAGAATTTATCTAAGAGCAAGAGAATGGGTTATTGGGTGTAGAAACACCATTAATAAGGGCTATGAAGCTTTATGCCACCAAATGTTTGATAAAATGCCTAAGTGACCAAAACATGAGTATTATTGCTAATATGGAATCACTTTGACTTGTATTGATATAGATTGAAGTTGAACGGGTTGGCGAATGTTGTATTATGCTCAAGAGCAGGAAGTTAAGGTATATGAGGCTAACTCTCTATGTTTGGGAATGTTAATGATTCTCCCTACACTACGTTTCTTTTACGACGTTACCAATTGCCTCAGAAATATAGTTAAGCCTAGTTCCTTGATGAGTTGTAGAACTTCTATTCTCTATCTCCATAACTCGTTCACCACTTTCATGAGTAACACCATTTTTCAAAATTTTACTTCAAAAAATAAAACCTGGTTCTGCGGAAACGGCCTTTCAGCACTTCGGGGAAGAAGATTTTAAGGTTGTGCCTGCTAACCGTTAAAAAATGACCCAAGGTGGCTGTTCTTGCAAAAACAGCCTTCCGGCGCCCTTTTGCGGATATTCGGCTTATCTTAAACAAGAATGGCATCACCCGACTTATTTGTGACAAAAAAATCAAAATTTTGTTGTTTTTGGGATATTTTTGCAAAAACGGGAAGTTGGACCCGATGAGGGTTGCTTACGTATCCCACATCCGGTGAGAATCAAACTGGCGTAGTTCGGTCAGATTTGACGAAAATAAAAACCAACTATTTTTCAAACAGAAAATTTTTGTCAGAATTTTGGCAGAGTTTCAGTATATTTTGGACACTGATTTTTTCAAAACAAGTAATTATCTCTCTGAGCCCTCACACTGCTATTTTCTTTTCCCAATTTTCTTCTATTATCCACAAGCCGGTCAACATGTGAACCCAAAGCAAATCAATGCACAAGTAGCAAGTAGGATGCATCGGGATGGTCTTTTCATTTCAGGTACACCTGTCCTAGACAGACCCAACCCCTGTGTTGAGTCTCCTAAGTCAAATGCACGTGATGCAAACAAACGTTCCTACTAGGGATCCGGCATGAGTCTTTGTTATACTATGTTTAAAACCTGGGTTTATTGTTCTAGACCTGGCTTACCCGAGCGGACAACTCGAGCCGAGGGGGGCAGCGTATCGGGAATACAGAAGCTTCGCCGGCTTAGCAACTTGTCCGAACCTCGTTCTAAAGTAGGATAAGACTCTAGACAGAAGAGAAGTCACACGAAGTGCACCCTTCTCCATGATTTAGAAGACTCAGAGAGAGGAAGGGTTTCGTAACAGTTTATATATACAATTCACAAAATATCAAAGCGGTAAAGCATTTAGCACATTAGGCTCAAACATGTAGGAGAATCAGATAACATATAAAGCCAATCATAACAGCTATTCTAAGCTCGAATTCTTAAACCCTGAACCGAAGTTCTGGGTTTGGATCCCCAGCAGAGTCGCCAGAGCTATCACACCTCCTTTTTACACACCCGAAGGTAGTACAAGGGAGTTTTTCCAATTTAAGTGACATAATTCGAAATGGGATTATTTTTTTATTCAGAGTCACCACTTGGGATAGTTTATTTGGTGTCCCAAGTCACCGGTTTATTTTAAATCCCAAATCGAGGAATATTCCGACTTTCCTTTTGAAGTCTGCGAACCAGAAATTCTGAATAAGGAATTCTGTTAACCCGAGGGAAGGTGTTAGGCACCCCTGGATTCCGTGGTTCTAGCACAGTCGCTTAAACTGTTACAATTGGCCTATTATCTGATTTTAATACATGTTTTAGCCTATGGTACAATTTTAGATTTATTAACCGCTTTTAATTAATTTTAAAGAAGATTTAACGTCGTCTAAAACATGTCTTTGGACTGCGCCACATGAAATGCACCCGCAATCCGAAACACATTTTATTCAACGTTATTAGGATTAGGATCTGGGTCACATGAAATGCACACCCGAGTTTAGGAAGGTAATATTATTAAAATAACGCACCTAAAGCAACTACGCGTTTTTAACTTGGCGAGGGCCATGGAAATTTACTAAATGGCACGCCTCGAATTCTAAGGATTTTTAAAATAATTGAGTGAGGGCCACGCATTTGAGATTTTATTTGGCGCGGCGCACCTCAATTCCGTTTTTTAAAAGGATATTCAAACTAAAATTCGGAGGGCCGTAATTATTTTGTATTATCTAATACGGCCCAACTCTAATCTAATTAATAGGCTTAATTTGCTAAACACTAAATGCACTTAACAGTTTCACCCAAACTACCTAGAAGCTCACATGAGAAAGAGTTAATTATTTTAAGCAAAGGGGTCCGACCCAACACAAGCGAACCAGTGGCCCAACAAGAAGGAAGTGACCCGAGTCCCTTTAGAAAAGGACTGTCACGCCTGGGCCCAAGAGTGAGCCCAAACTCACAAACTTGCTGGTTCTGGGTGACAGACTCAACGACGAGTCTCCACAATGCACAAATGAGCGCCTGAAGTGACAAATATTTGGACGCAAATTCAGAAAGCCAAACATAGAGACCAATACATGTGCAATTGAACTTTGGGATCATTTTTATTCCTTGATGGGCAATTATATGACATTTCAACAATGATTTGGTTTGCAATCAATTAACAATCTAATTTATCAACTAACAGCAAACAAACTTATATTTTTTTTTTGACCTTCAAACTCAAAACTATGCAAAATACAATCAATATGCTTCAAACTATGCAAACTATGAGGAAACAGAGTTGTTATTAGCCATGACTAAAGTAAAGAAAAACTAACGAATATGCTTCATGCTGCTTTTAGCCCATCATTCTTTTTGACTACCATATTCCACGAGAGAATTAACAAGCAGACAACAATACATCATTTATGAGAATCACTTTGACCCCTCAATACTCATAGAGGCAGAACACAAAAGATCTGATATCCAAATAATGTCCATGTCCCTTTTAATACAGAATATCCATACTAACATACTACTCAAAACCTTAAAAGCATCATGAGGAATTAAACATAGAAAATGAAAGCACACTATTTCTACATATTGCAACCAAATCAAATACACAGATTAACTAGCTTGAAAGGTACAAATTCATTGTTTAAATCACTGCTCAACTACAAATCCCAACTTGAATAAGCCAACTTCAAGTTCACCCATTCTCATACATTAGGAGGTGAAGTGAATACCTGGAGGTTGAAACAAAGAAAGAAAAATGAGGACCAGCAGAGTAAAACAGCAGTCAACACCAGCAACAACACAACTCAACCAAATCGAATGCAAAAATAACAGAAGGCAGCCTCACTCGAGCAAATACCAGAACAGACTTCAAAACCAGACCTCCAAACCCAATTTCAATCCATTTTTGAACTATATGAACCAGAAAATCTTTTTAGAGAATAAGAAATTAAGAAATCACCAAAGAGTTTCAATGAAACAATGATTTTTTCTTCAATTCTTAGCCGTTTTCTTTTTCTGAGTTTCTTAGCTTTCTAAAATCTGAATTGAATCTCAAGTAACTATGCCTTTATAGGCAAGTTACTAGGGCATCCAATATATGCTAGGTTTTGCATTTGAGACCTCTTCTAATTTTCCTTTTTGCTACTTAGCCCCTGATTTTTTGACTTGCTAGCCAAGTTAGCCTATTTTGCAGCTTCTTGGAAGCTTCATAAGCTGTTATTTGAGAGATTCTCTAAGTGGTCTACCCATTTTACCCCTTAGCTTCCCTGTTTTTACTTCAAGTCTCAGAAGGGTTATGGGTCAAGTCGACCCTGGGCTGACCCGTTAGAATGAACCCCATCCTTTGGGCTTTCAAAACAATTTGGATTTAAAAATTCCAAACCAAATTCATGACAGAACCTTCATAAAATGACCAAAACATTTCGAAATCAAAGAAAACCCCTAAATTAAATAGCCTTCCCCCCTTCTTTAGGCCAGAATTAAAAGAAGAGCTAACAAACTAAAACACAATTAGAATGAAGACCAAATTCATGTGACACGAACACATGCAGATGCAATTCTAAAGATACGGATGTAGAGACAATCAACAGCTTATCAAAGAAATAAAAATAAAACTAAATAAAGGAAACAATCACAAGAATCATGCAAAAA